>NC_045453.1:46429699-46435346 GCF_002776525.5 Piliocolobus tephrosceles | reverse complement strand
TGTGGAAAGACCACACAGAGGGACCATGCAAAGAAGCAGAGGCCCTGACATCACAGAGAGGAGAGTCGAGGAGTTCGTCCATTGGAGGAAAATTGGGGCTCCAGACAGATGAACCTCGGAGAGCCATCCCAGTGGAGGCACTACACTTGGGAGCAAAGAGCCCACCTTGAGGATTCCTGCTGTGCATCATCTGAATTCCAGGCCTAAAGAAATGTGAGAAAATAAAATGTTGTTTTAAGCCACTGCATTTTGGAACAATTTATTAAGCAGATATTGACAACTGAAATTATTCTTTTTTAACCAATGCAAGAATCTTATTTTTATTTAACCTATGATGTTTTACGGTCAGAGTGGAAAGGGAAGCCCTGCCCCTAAAGACACAGATGCACTGTGGAGCCCATGGGGACAGGCAAAGTCAAGTCCTCCGAGTAACTGGCACCCTATTCCCTGCTCCCTGTGCCTTCCTCCTTGTCTTATACAAAAAGTGCATGAGAATATCATGGGTGATGGCTTTAGCATTGGATATCACCATTTCCCTTTGCAGTGACGGTGTTTCCAATTGACCAAAAGGGAAAAATGAGGTAGAGAGTACAGAGTTCTCTACATGATTGTTCAAGAAATAGAAATAAAGTATCAAGTCTGTAAGCCCAAGGTTCTTTTGAGTAGTATCATTCTTACCTCGTTGACAGTTTGGTGAGGATTTTACTACTGCTTCCTTCTCCTCTCATCAACTAAACAAGAAACTATGAAGAAGAGAAAGGAAAGGGACTGTCCTGACAGAATACCTGACCTATATCATGACTTGTTGGAATATTGTGAAAGCACAAAATTGAGAGAAAAATAAAGTTATCCATTGTTTAAATGCTGAATTACACTGATGTATAACCTTGATTGGCCACTACCTATGAGCTGAGATGCTGGAGTTAACCATTGTGAATTCAGGAATCAGCAAACATCCAGAGGTGTGAAGCCTGCTGTAGGCCTCCAGTTCCCCCAAAAAACAGTATGTGGTTTTAAAGATTTTATCCGAGATGTTTTCAAGGTCAGTAAGTTTGTTGATATTTTGGTCATGAGATTAGTGCGAACAAACCAGATATTGGCATTTAAGTGACTAGGGAGATAAGATGAGTGATGATATCATAACAATAGAACGTATCGATGATTTCAGAGCAGTAAAAAGGCTGAAAATGGGGCAATGATAATTATATTAAAGACAAAAAAGGAGGAACCTTTCAGCCTTTGAAAAATTTTCATTTGAATAAAACTCATCACATGATACTCGCTAGTGTACCACAAAGGAGCATGTACATTCTGCTGTCCGTTTTTAGGAGAAAGACAAGTCACAAACTCAGGCTGCCACCTCAGTTCAATACAGTTGCAATGTAATGTTTGAAGACGCTCCCAAGTCTTTGGGAATGAAGTGAAAACGTCCACTCCAATCTTTTACCAAGGTACAGGCAAGTGCACACTTGGGTCTTGTACTCTACGCTTAAAGTTCAACTTTACTTGGGTCTTGTACTCTCAGTTTAAAGTTTGACTTCAAAATGACTCATGTAAACTCTTCCAGCCAAGTCTTCATATGTAATTTGTGGATAATTTTCTCTCTCTTACTACCTACCTTAGGACATTGTTTTAATGCTCAGAAACATACAGAAGGGATTGACAAAGTATAAAAGGCTTTTCAAAAGCAGGGGGGCCTAGTGACAGGTGAGAAAACAGTGCTCCTCAGACAAGATCAATTCATTTCAATTCATTTTAGATCATTTGCATCATCTGCATTAGGTGTGGCCTAATTTGTTTGGGGCTTCAGGTGTACAAACCAGTGCTCATTTTCATATTGGACATGGAGCTGGGGAGATAGAATGGCCAGTAGATTGCAGGTGTTATATCATTTTCCTGTGATGATAAGGGCATTGCCTTTCTTATGGCCATCTAATTACATTTTTTTGTTCTCATTTAAAGTAATCAGAGTTTCATCGTGACGACTTCTGTGTAAATTTGAATGTTACATGAGGTGTGTAATGGAATAAAAATGGAGTTATAAGGACTCCTGTTCAACTGCCAACATGCTTCTTTTCTATTACTAGAGATCATAGAATGGCTTTGGGGACTAAGAAGTTTAGATATTATTTTGTACGTTATCATTGTCCATTTTCATGATTCACAAGGTGATAGATTGGTGGCCATTCTTCTGAATAGCCCTTTCAAAAGTCTTGGTATTTTTGGCTCAGAGTCTTTGCAGAATTGCATCATCATGAATTTTTACTTGTATGATAGCACCTATTTTGTCAATCCTGTGAGAATATGTATTTCATAACGCGTAGCCACCTATGGGACTAAGTAAGTACTGAGGTCCTTGAGCCATTTCCAGATAAAAAGAGGGTATGATTTGTCTTCATCAGGGCAGATCTAGCAGTTCATGAGCAGAGCTAAGTTCTGAGGTACAATAAAGAGAAACGTAAAAGTAGGAACCCACATTTCAACCATTTTTTTTTTTTTTTGTATTTGAGGATTTAATAGGAAAGATTTTTAGACTTTAGTTGAACAAAACAGTAAGATAACATAAAATTGGACTCCACTTAAATGCTTAGTTTGGTTTTGTGGAACTGGAGCAGCTCATGGGGAAATGCTAATTGGTCAAAATAGATAAATAGGAATTCCACAGAGGCTGTGAGGATGATTAGATTTTTATATAAGGCATTGCTCAATAATAGAGTAAGGATTAGTGGAGTGGTACAGGAATTATAGCCATTGTCTAAATGCAAAGATTTTTGTTCATTTTTACAAGAAGAAACTTGTGAGCTGACTAAAGTTCAAGTTTAGTATTTGAAACCAGTGAGAGGGCTATGTTTCATTCCACATGAAGCTTGGTTGGCCATACAGGTGGAATTTTAGCAAACAAGACATTTAAAATTTTACTTTCTTATAATATTTGACTATTGAAAACATGGCCCTTCCCTGCAGCTCTGTTTATGTTAAAGCACCTGTGGTTATTGGCTTTCTGCTTCTTATATTGCGAAGAACTTTAAAAAGAGATCATTCTCTGAAAATAAGTACCTTGCTGGTAAAATGAGTTTAACTTGGCAAGCTCTGTCATTTTTTGTTGTTATTGCCATCTTATGTTCTGGAAATAATTCACATTAGTCATCTTTTAGAAACTCTAAGTCATGTCTTCCCTGCCAGATATCATGCTCTGGTAGCAATTTATTAAATATTTCCTGCTAAAAATGACCCCAGGAGATAGCAGTTAACCTACTCTTGAGTGTAATAATAGAATCGGAGATTGATGAACTATTTTAGCCAAATATTTTTAGTAATGGCATAAAACTAAAAGGCCATGCATTGCTTATCTTAGAAAAACAGTACGGAATATGTTAGAATATTATAAATAAATGAACACTTTCATTTATGAGCTTTATATACAGAAATCATCGAGTTTCTCTGCCAGAGGTGCAACCTGCATGGTAGTTAATCTTCTCGTGGCACTTACTTTACAATGCAATGCCTCTTTGGGCAATCTTTTGTATTAAAATACAGCATTTAAGCTCCTTCTCTCCACAAAGCATTGCAAGAATGAATTGTTCAATCTCTCTTTTTTTTATTGACAACATCCTAGAAATTATTTCAGAAATAACCAAGATGGTAATCCCATTTAATATCTTTCTTTATTGCTCATTGGAAAATAGAAAATACTTTCAAAGCATATAAAATTATTGGAAAATTAATATAACCCTGTATTGGGAGCAAAATTATTCCTATCTCAGCATTGCCACCCACCTGAGGGACCCAGAGCAAGTCATTTACCATCCCTCAGCTTGCTTGTTTATTTGTTAGTTTTTATAGACAAAGTCACACTCTGTCGCTGAGGCTGGAGTGCAGTGGCACAATCTCTGCTCACTGCAACCTCCGCCTCCCGGGTTCAAGTGATTCTCCTGCCTCAGCCTCCTGAGTAGCTGGGACTACAGGCATGTGCCACCACGCCCAGCTAATTTTTGTATTTTTAGTAGAGGTGGGGGGTTTCACCATGTTGGCCATACTGGCCTTGAACTCCTGACCTCAAGTGATCCACCTGCCTCAGCCTCCCAAGGTACTGGGATTACAGGTGTGAGCCATCACCCCTGGCTGCTTAGTTTGCTGTTATCGTTATTACTTTAATCATTAAAATGAAAATATTAGTGTCTTTTCAAAATGAACAGTGCGTGAATGAATGAAGGAGGTGGTCCATCATCTTCCTGCCACCCAAATGACAGATGATTTCTTTTCAAAATAAAGGGAATATTAATTTGATGACCTCAGGATTACTTCCATTTTAAACTATCCTTCTATCTGTTTAGATCGTTTTCCTCATTCTTATTTTCTTCTATCCCATTCCTTCCTATTATATTCTAATGACCTCTTATTTTAAGCTCCAGGAAATGATGGTCCACCCCAGATTGACTTTTGATTTCTTCCTATACAGAGGCCGTGTCATCCTCATATCCTCATTGTGGCCATATGCCATTCTTTACTGTGTAAAGAAGGTTGAATGGCAGGGATCAGCCAGGTCTAGAGAAAAACTTAGACCCCATGACAGTCAATAGATAGGAGAGACATAAGTTGAATCAGATAGTGCAAAATGCCATATCTAAAGAAAAAACCCCAGAGGCTCTTTCAAATTGTGAGGGAGATGTCTTCTGATTAGAGGAAAATAGCACTGTCAGCTTGAAGTGAGCATGCTAGGACGGCTACCACAGTCATCTGTGAAAATTGTTTAATACAAGTGCTACATTCTCATAAATCACAAGGGTAAGCTCATTTAAAATGGACATTTATTCTGATTTTTGATCCATATTGGCTTAATAAAAGACCAACTCATAAGGTTTAACAGTTCAATTAAGGATTTTGCAAGATAAAGAATTATAGATAGGAAATTTCCTTGTTAGCTGGGTTGGGGTTGTTAAGTTTCTTTTCCATGTTGTAAGTGGGAAAACACATGCTGTAGAAAGAGTTATAGTATGCACTTGAAAGTAAAGTGTAACTAGTTTTTAAATTAAGATATGGCCATTTTAAAAAATTTTCTTGGCTTAGGAAAAAATTGAACACGCATGTTTATATAGAAATGTTACAGCATACATAGCATTATTATTTTGATGCAAAAGGATGCAAATTATCTGCTTTAGGTGAAAAGAGAAGAAATCACTCAAATCCTTTGGGATACTCATTTATAAGCTCTATGAAATCTTTGGTAAAATGAACTCCAGAATTTATGCAACTTCCTCTAAAAAAGTAGCTTATTTTTAAAATAAATCATAATGGGTAACATTATCATTATTATTATTCTCACTGGTGGTATAAGGATCATTAATAAAATAGAGTCTCTGTGATATGTGCATTCTAATATAAAAATATACATATAAATGTTATGCGTTGAGTCAAATACCCATATTTATGAAAGGGATTGCATGGAATTAGTTAGCACCTTGTACCACGAAAGTTAAGAAACTCTAAATCTATACCACGAGCATTTGAATTTTCTAGCATTTAAGGGAGAAGGGAAGGAAGGTATCGTGATGGAGATGCGGTGGGAAGGGATCGTAATGATCTGTTTTGTATTTCTTTTATTTATTTATTTATTTATTTATTTATTTATTTATTTATTTATTTATTT
>NC_045453.1:46382775-46429689 GCF_002776525.5 Piliocolobus tephrosceles | reverse complement strand
TTTATTTATTTATTTATTTATTTATTTATTTATTTATTTATTTATTTTGAGACGGAGTCTTGCTCTGTCGCCCGGGCTGGAGTGCAGTGGCCAGATCTCAGCTCACTGCAAGCTCTGCCTCCCGGGTTTAGGCCATTCTCCTGCCTCAGCCTCCCGAGTAGCTGGGACTACAGACGCCCGCCACCTCGCCCGGCTAGTTTTTTTGTATTTTTAGTAGAGATGGGGTTTCACCATGTTAGCCAGGATGGTCTCGATCTCCTGACCTTGTGATCCACCCGTCTCAGCCTCCCAAAGTGCTGGGATTATAGGCTTGAGCCACCGCGCCCGGCTTGTATTTCTTTTATTTGTGTGCAACCAGCATTTCGAAAGAACATGAAAAGATAACTGTAACCCTCTCTGCTAAACCAGGAGGTGAACACAGATTTCTGAAGGAGGTTTTATTAGGAAGTGCATAAAGCCTTAGAAGGTTCAGAGAAGAATTGAGAGGTCATTGAGAGCTGAGATGGAGAGGGCTTCATGGAGAAGTCTTTACTGGAATGATTCCCAAGAATCTAGAGAGAATCTAGACAAGGGGGAAGACTCATCTCTCATCACAGCACAGTCGCCCACTCCTGCAGCTGTGCTGAATATGGTTTCTTCCAGTAAACCATGACCTTCTAACCTCTAGGTTTTCACCTGGAACTCTTTCCCATCCACTACTGCCTGAGTAGTGAGTTTGCCATCACAGTTCTGTCAAGTTAGGACTTTCTTCAGAAAGTTTCCTGTGACCTTTACCAGCCCTCTGAGAATTTCAGTTTGTTGCTCTTTTTTGAGGGGCCAAGAAGCCTGCATGCACCGACCCCATCACTTTGATGGGGTCAATTTGCTGCTTGATATTGAAATGGACTGTTTAGGCCTTAATTTCCTCCTATGGACTGTTGGCTCTTCTATGGCAGAGTACGTGTCTTATTTACCACTTTATCCATCGCACAGTGCCTGGCACTTATTAGTTATCAATAAACGTCCGTATATTCACAAAGAAAGGAAATAACAAAGGATGAAAGGAATAGGGCATGACCTACAAGGGAAAAGTCAGAGAGATGGAAATGATGAGTTGGCCCAAAGACAATGAGATGATTGATGGGTTTAAACTTTAACTCTGATGTCATTTTCTCCTAAATGTGCAATATGCCATAATTTTTTTCAGTAAACTAGAGGTTGATACATTTTCACTGTTTGAATAGAGACAGAAAAATAGGATAAATTGAAAATAGTTTCCAGTGGTAATTTATTAGATGCCCGTAAAAGAAGGAACATGAGGTTTTCAGGGTTCAAGTGGATTTCTCATTCTTCAACACAAAAACGCTTGAGAGTTGTATAAAAAAGTTGAAAATCACTTTAGAAAATGAGGTCTACATGGGGAAGGGGGTTGCCAGGAAAATGCCATTATTGCAAAAAGTTCATTTAAATAGGCGTATTATATCTACCTATTTAGTGACCACTATATATAAAGCAGTAGAAGGGTCAGCTGAAAATAGAATAGGTAGTAGAAAGCAGCTTTCAACAAAAAGCCACAGCTATTAGTCAAATAAAATATACAATTTGTTGGCCGGGCATGGTGGCTCATGCCTGTAATCCCAGCACTTTGGGAGGCCAAGGTGGGCAGATCATGTGAGGCCAGGAGTTCTAGACCAGCCTGGCCAACATGGCGAAACCCTGTCTCTACTAAAAATACAAAAATTAGCCAGGCATGGTGGCACACGCCTATATTCCCAGCTACTTGGGAGACTGAGGCAGGAAGATCACTTGAGCCGAGGAGTCGGAGGTTGCAGTGAGCCAAGATCACGCCACTGCACTCCAGCCTGGGTGACAGAGTGAGACTCCGTCTCAAAGAAAAAAAAAATACAATTTGTTGTGGATATCATAATTGACAGAATAAGACCCTGTCTCAAAAAAAAATCACCAAGGAACTTTATTTTATATTTCTAAAGCTAGTTTATATTTTTTTTCCCATTTTTTCCATTCTGTGATGGCAACACAAAATCTAACCAACCCCAGGATTTTCTTAGTCACTTTAAGTTTAAATGCAGCCCCTTCAGAATAGCTCCTCTTAGTCTTCTCTCTGGGACTCCAGCCCAGGAAGCAGCTCTATCACTTAATAATAGTATGTCTTGAGCAACTTGGTTTATATATTTGTGCCTCCATCTCTCATTGATGAAATAGATTTAATAATACCTTTCTCAGAAGATCACTGTGAGAATTGAATTAAATGAAATCATATATATATACACATATATATCGCATAGTGCTGACAACATAGTAAGCACGTGATAAATGATAGCAGCTGCTGCTACTCCTCCTCCTCTTCCTGTCACTATCATGGTGATCAACAACATCATCATCATAAGATCCAAAATGGAAGGGCACAGTGCCTTGGAGCATCTGGACACCGGTCATTGACTTTTTATTCTGACATTGGTTGTCCTTTGGTCATTATCCTGTATTCCCATTTGCATCTGCTGAGGTTTCTGTCATGCCATACTCAGAATCTTCCTCAAACAGAACACGTGAAGCCTCTTCAGGTTGGGCAGTGCTCCCTGGGACCACAGGAAGCTTGGGGTGCAGGAAGGCTGACTTAGACTTTGTATTCTTGACATACTCTGGTTTTCAAGTTTTGGGCTACAAATTTCTGTTCCTCTCCAATTGCCCTGGACTCATTGGGAATTTCTAATGCTCCTGCCACATAAAACATTTACTGGGTGGTGGCAACAGGAGGTGCAAGTGTGGGGAGCACAGTGGAAAAGGACTATACTAAACTCCTTAGATCTCTTCTTCGGCTTTCCTCCTTTTTGGTTAAGTTTAGGAAAGCCGGTTGCTCATCTGTTGTTTACACACTCAGGTTTTTGAAACTCAAATGTCCTTTCTCTCAACTTACTGTGTCTCTGTAGAATTTCAAAAGTCAATGTGGAAATTTCAGCAAGAATTTCCCATCATTTGCTTTCTGTCCTGCAATAATTGTCATCCCCATTGCCTGAGGCCATGGTCTCTGCCATGAGTTTAGTTTTAACAAGCAAAAAATAATGAATTATCAGGAAGGAAAATAATTTAGGTTTATAGTAAAGTAGTTCCTTGCTGTGTGACAATGTGAACAACTGACTGCCATAAGAGATCTAAGAAACACTAAAAATTACAAAAAAAAAAAAAAAAAAGGGAAATCAGTTGTCCTTTGGACATTGTCATATATTCCCATTTGCATTTTCTGAGGTTTCTGTCATACCATAATCTGAATCTTCCTCAAACAGAACAGATGAAGCCTCCTCAGGTCAGCCAGTGCTCCCTGGGACACAGGAACCAACCAGCAAAGCATCAATGCACAGAAGCATCAGTATTGGAAATGGGTCTTGAAGGAGCAATCTGATATTGACAGCAGATGTATCAGGGAGGGAACACATAAGCAAACTCATAGATAAATGAACATGCTTTGAGATGTTTAGGAAAAAGTGAAGAATCTGGTGTGTTCAGAGTATAGATTCCCAGGGCTGCTCGATTTGCTTCAATATGTGAAGAATATTGAATGCCATAGATTTGTGATTCCATATTCTTCTAAATATAAGTTTTAAAAATACCTTGATATATGGAAGAAAATGAAAATGGCCTGTACACTTATTTTGATGCATACAATATGTACAAACTTTCTGAAAATGAATCTGACATATATATTCTCAAATAAATGGCCTTTTCTTTTTCAATGGGTCCTATGCCATATGAATGTGAAGAGGCAAGGGCAAGGAATTCACACACAAAAAAGATAGAGGGGGTATTTATGGTCATTAAAATACAAAAAATGTAAGGTGAAATCTTAACAATGGTTAGTAATGCTTTTTAATAGGCAGCTAATGCCAATCACTGACATTTATCATATGATGTGTTGTCGTAAATAACAAGTATTTATTGCTCACTTAAAATGTGCCAGTCATTTCGCTGGATACTAGGAGGACATTGTTCAAAAAGGTAGATTGGGCCAGGCACGATGGCTCACGCTTATAGTCCCAGCACTTTGGGAGGCCAAGGCAGGCAGATCACCGGAGATAGGGAGTTCGAGACCAGCCTGGCCAACATGGCAAAACCCTGTCTCTACTAAAAATACAAAAATTAGCGGGGCATGATGGCAGACACCTGTAGTCCCAGCTACTCAGGAAGCTGAGGCAAAAGAATTGCGTGAACCCGGGAGGTGGAGGTTGCAGTAAGCCAAGATACTGCCACTGCACTCCAGCCTGGGTGACAAGAGTGAGATTCCATCTCAAAATAAATAAATAAATAAATAAGTAGATGGGCCCTGCTCCTTGGACCTTAGCTTTGAGAGCGTGGAGTCACACAATAAACCTGGACAAACATAAATTAAAACAATAACAGATTTTCATAAGATCTGTGGGGGAAGAAAACAGCATTGTGATTGTGATAGAGAACAACTGGGGAGCTTCATGTAGACAAGGTGATGGGCAAAGACCTGAAGGAGAAGGTTATATTTGAAGTACAATCTGAAGAAGAAGGACTTAGCCCTATGAAGAATCAGAGGAAAGCATTCAGGCAAAGAAAACATCTAGTAAAATTTCTAAGATTGGAATAAGCTTGTACACTCAAAGACTACATGGGAGGCATCAGGCGAGTGAGCCCTGGGGGAGGAGTGGTCTGGAAGAACATTGGAGAGGCAGGCAGGGTACAGACCCCCAGGATCTCAGGTGGGAGTATATCTGGGAGCAGGGGACACCTTACCTCCTCTAAACACTTTCTCCAATAGGAGAACTTTCTAATGCTTGGTGATGATTATGAAAAGATATGGTAGAGAAAGCACTGTGAGATTCACAGTGTTCACATCAGAAATCAGTCCATGGGGCCAGCAAAAGGTATTGTCCTCTGTGATAATCAGTTCTATCCCAACCAAAGGCACAACACCTCCATTCACCATTACTGAGGGCAGCACCATCACAATCAGGCTGTGAGAATCAACTCGAGCTTAGCCTGCAAGCCATAGTCAGGAACTCTAGTTGTGAGTGCAATGAAAAACCATCAAATGGTTTTAGGTAGAGGAGCAGGTGACCAGACTTACATCTGTGAAAGATCTGTGTCTGCTGTGTGCAGAATGCTTTTGGAGACAGGGAGAATGGATATAGTCAGGGCAGCCAGGAAGGAGGCAATTGCAGCAACATCGCAGGTGAGGGAAGATGAATGGTGCTCCAGGATATTGACAATGAGTATGACATGTGGCAGATACATTTGTAGGTAGCATAGACAGCTTTTGCAGGATAATCTGGGGTGGCAAGGGACGAAAGAAAGGGCGAAATCAAGGATGATTCTTAGGAATTTGATTTAAGAAAAGGAGGCACTATGGTGGTTTGATTTACTGAGATAAAGATGAGAAAAAAACAAGTTAAAGTTCCATTTTAGTCATGCCAGGTATGGGATATCTCTAATCTGGCTAGAGTAGAGACCAAGTTGGCATTTGGATATAGCATGAAGGCACCACCATAAGGATCTGAATGTTGAGGAACGAGACTGGACTGGAAAAATACAGTTGGAAGACATAGGCACATGGATGATATTTAAAGCCACAGGCTGAATAAAAGCACATAGAGAATCCTTTATTTTTAATAATAACTGTGAGTATGAATTTTTGAACACCATGAACCCACCCCTTTCCCTAGTATAATGCCTCCCTGAATAAATGGAATGTTCTGTATACACTAAATTAAACAACTGTGGTCTTGCCTTCTAAAAACTCAAAATCTGAAACAGACCGTGATGACATGACCAACCAAGATTCCATCTCCCCTCTTTTCCCTGAGCCTTTGTAGTAATAACTCATCCTAGTATTACAGTCTGCAGGGACCTTTATATTTATTATGTCATTTTTCTTTTTTGTCCTTGCAGCCATCCTTGAAGTGGGAAGGTTGTGTATAATCTCTTATTTGATGGACTGAGCAAGTCTCAAAGCAGGTATTTTTATTCCTACTTTAGGTATATGAGAATGCAGGCCCCAAAAGATTAAGCAACTTCTCGGGTCAAGGTTACAAAAGTAGTGAGTAGGACTGACAGAGGGAAAATTGCTCTGACTTCAGAGTTCTAAGGGGTCTAGTTTTAGATGAAAACTTCCTGGATATGTCAACCTTCCCAAAGAAATAGAGCAGCAATTAAGAGCAACTAGACTCAATAAGAATTGAGTCATATTCCTGCTCTTCATTTAATTGCCTGACCTTGGATGTAACATAAGCATCATAGCCTTGATTTTTCAATCTGCTGAACAGGATGCTATTATCTACCTCTCAGGTTATTTGTAAATTAATACATCCATCTATTTACTCAACTATCCACCCACTAGTTTATTCTTTCATGTATCAAACATATTATATAATAAACTCCTACTATGTGCCAGGTACCATTTTAGGCATTGGGTTACATCTATGTAGAAAATAAAGCTGCTGCCCTCTGGGACCTGTATCCTTTGGAGGAAGCCATCAATGACTAGTCAATAAATTAATATAACTAGAACATTAGATGGTGACAAGAGAAAATATAGCAGTCCTGTGGCTCGTGAGAAGTTGGGGAAGGCTTCTCTAAGCAGAGACACAGACAAGGATTAAATGAGATAATGCATGGAATGTGCTTAGCATGGTGCCTGGCGCTCACTATGGAGCCATACGGTGCTGAAAAGAGAAGAGTTGAAAAGCAAACATGGGTGTTGCCCAGTACTTCTTGTTTGCTGCCTAGCCTAGAGAGAGCCTCTGCTTTTGGGGTTCTTTCATCCCACTGGCTAAGTTATGAGATAATTTCTGACCACTTTATCCTATGTCATTGAGCATGTAATGACTCCAACTGCTGTTTTTCTGAATCTGTTCTCATCAAACACCTTCTAATCATGATTTAATTTCTCATGTAAACCTGCTCACCTGCAGAGAATATTCTGATCATATAGTTTTCAAGTACTGGGCCCTGGTTCTTAGATACTTTTCATTTTATGATCATATAGAGACACTCTAATTATAATTGGGTTTCCTGTGTAGTTTGGCCACACGGAGTGAGTATGCTGATCGGATGGACTTTGATTATTCCAGTTCCTGTGACAGCTTTTGCTCATTATAAGTTAAGCAACTGCCATCCTGATTGAACACATTCACCTCCTGAACTTAGGTAATGTCAGTGCCTGGCATGTGGTAGGCACTCAATGAATGTCTACTGATTGATGGATTGAGACTTCTCTCAGGCCCATGGCAACATCAAACTTACAAGGGTAAATTCACCAGGGGGATGATGAACACAACCCTGCTAGGCCTCCCAAGAGCCAGCATGCCTGTCTTTCCCAGGCATCCACCCACTGTCACTTCATAGACTGAGCACAGGGGCCATTTTTTCTATCTCAGCAATAGCCTTGAACTCTTGCTTCACCCTATTCCAGGGTTGAGAGGGAAAATTGGAAAGTCAAGCAGGTGACAGCAGAACTGTGAACAACTGTGCTTCTCACTCCAAGTAAGCCCAGCTGCCAGGCAAATTCAAGAGCAGAGGTCCCAAATGCAGTTATATTTCTGGGAGCAATGCTTTCCTTTATCTTCAGAGCCCTGGAAGGGCAGAGAAAAGAAGGTGAGGGCAGGAGTAGGGTGGTGGGACCCACTTGGCTCCTGTTGATGGTAAAGAAGTACAGGACCTCAAATCCTAATGACAAAAGTAATAGTAATATGATTCACTTATGACTCAGCAGACATTACACTTCATACTTGATCCTATCATTTCCCTTATTTTTACCCACCCAAAGGTCATTGCATATATTAGCTGGTGATAGGGTTTTGCTTTGTGGCTCCACTCAAATCTCATCTTGAATTGCAGCGCCATGTGTTAGGGAGGAACCTGGTGGGAGGTCATTGGATTATGGGAGCAGTTTCCCACATGCTGTTCTCATGATAGTGAGTGAGTTTTCATGAGATTTGATGGTTTAAAAGTGTGGCACTTCCCACTCCAATCTCTCTCTCCTGCTCCACCATGTTAAAGACGTGCTTGCTTCCCCTTTGCCTTCCGCCATGATTGTAAGTTTCCTGAGGCCTTCCAGTCATGCTTCCTGTTAAGCTGCAGAGATGTTAGTCAATTAAAACTCTTTTCTTCATAAATTACCCAATCAGAGGTACTTATTTATAGCAGGGTGAAAATGGACTAATACAGCTGGAAACCCTCTTCTCTTTGATTCAAACTGACAATTTTCAGAAATGCATAATGACAATTTCTGTTTTTTGGGCTAAACAAACATCATGCGTGAACTCATTGGTTTCTCTGTGAAATAGAGCCCAGTCACTTTTTCTCTCTGAGCTTCACACCAAGAGATAGTGTCTTGTATCCTATTAGTTATGTAGGAGTATCTTGCTGTTTGCTACCTGTGGATTCATTCCTCCTGTGGTTCACTTTCTGTAACTATTCTTGAGGGCAAGACTTGACGGTTGGCAACTGATAGAGATTTCCATTCCTCTACTTTCCCAGCTCGCTCTCTTCTCACACTTACTGCTGGCTACTTGGCCTGTGAAGCCGAGCAGAATCTGGAAACTTCAGCTTCACCAAGCCATCAATAAATGGTGAAAACTGAGTAAATATAACTGAGACCCAGTTGTTAAAAACAAGACAACTAACTGGTGATGTTAAAAACAACATCACTGATCCTCACTGATTTCTTTCCTACAGGTCACGTTGCCACTTGTTTCTTTCATTTTTAAAAAATTATTATTATTATTTTTATAAGTTATTGGGGTACAGTGGTATTTGGTTACATGAATAACTTCTGTAGTGGTGATTTTTGAGATTTTGGTGCACATATCACCCGAGCAGTATACACTGTACCATATTTGTAGTCTTTTAATCCCTCGCCCCCCTCCCTCTCTTCCCCCCTCGTCCCCAAAGTCCATTGCATCATTCTTATGCCTTTGCGTCCTCATAACTTAGCTCCCACCTATCAGTGAGAACATACGATGTTTGGTTTTCCGTTCTTAAGTTACTTCACTTAGAATAATAGTCTCCAATCTAATCTAAGTCACTGCAAATGCTGTTAATTTATTCCTTTTTATGGCTGCATAGTATTCCATCATATATGATTCCATCCAGCCATAAAAAGGAATATATATATATATATATATCTGTATCACAGGATATATATGTGTGTGTGTGTGTGTATATACAGATACACACACACTACGGTTTCTTTAGCCACTTGTTGATTGCTGGGCATTTTGATTGGTTGCATGATTTTGCTATTGTGAATTGTGCTGCTATAAACATGCATGTGCAAGTATCTTCTTCAAATAATGACTTCTTTTCCTCTGGGTAGATACTCAGTAGTAGAATTTCTGGATCAAATGGTAGTTCTACTTTTAGTTCTTTAAGGAATCTCCACACTGTTTTCCATAGTGGCTGTACTAGTTTACATTCCCACCAGCAGTGTAGAAGTGTTCTCTGTTGACTGCATCTACACCAACATCTACTGGTTTTTGATTTTATTATTATGGCCATTCTTGCAGGGGTAAGGTGGTATGACATTGTGGTTTTGATTTGCATTTCTCTGATCATTAGTGATGTTGAGCATTTTTTCATATGTTTGTTGGCCATTTGTATATCTTCTTTTGAGAATTGTCTGTTCATGTCCTTAACCCACTTTTAGATGGGATTGTTTGTTTTTTTTCCTTACTGATTTGTTTGAGTTCATTGTAGATTCTGGATATTAGTCCTTTGTCAGATGTATAGATTGTGAAGATTTTCTCCCCCTCTGTGGATTGTCTGTTTACTCTGCTGACTGTTCCTTTTGCCGTGCAAAAGCTCTTTAGTATAATTAGGTCCCAGTTATTTATCCTTGTTTTTATTGCATTTACTTTTGGGTTCTTGGTCATGAAATCCTTGCCTAAGCCAATGTCTACAAGAGTTTTTCCAATGTTATCTTCTAGAATTTTTATAGTTTCAGGTCTTAGGTTTAAGTCCTTAATCCATCTTGAGTTGATTTTTGTATAAGGTGAGAGATGAGGATCCAGTTTCATTCTCTTGCATGTGGCCAGCCAATTATCCCAGCACCATTTGTTCAAAAGGGTGTCCTTTACCCACTTTGTGTTTTTGTTTGCTTTGTTGAAGTTCAGTTGTCTGTAATGATTTGGGTTTATTTCTGGGTTCTCTATTCCGTTCCATTGGTCTATGTGCCTATTTTTATACCGGTACCATGCTGTTTTGGTGACCATGGCCTTATAATATAGTTTGAAATCAGGTAGTGTGATGCCTCCAGATTTGTTCTTTTTGCTTAGTCTTACTTTGGCTATCCAGGCTCTTTTTTGTTTCCATATGAATTTTAGAATTTTTTTTTCTAATTCTGTGAAGAATAACAGTGGTATTCTGATGGGGATTGCATTGAATTTGTACATTGCTTTTGGCAGTATGGTCATTTTCACAATATTAATTCTACCCATCCATGAGTGTGGGATGTGTTTCCATTTGTTTGTGTCATCTTTGATTTCTTTCTTTTTCTTTCTTTTCTTTTCTTTTCTTTTCTTTCTTTTTTTTTTTTTATGAGACAGAGTCTTGCTCTGTCACCCAGGCTGGAGTGCAGTGGAGCAATCTCAGGCTCACTGCAATTCTTCCACCTCCTGGGTTCAAGCAATTCTCCTGCCTCAGCCTCCTGAGTAGCTGGGACTACAGGCATGTGCCACTACACTCAGCTAATTTTTGTATTTTTAGGAGAGACAGGGTTTCACCATGTTGGTCAGGCTGGTCTTGAACTCCTGACCTTATGATCTGCCCACCTCAGCCTCTCAAAGTGCTGGGATTACAGGCATGAGCCACCATGACTGACCGTCTTTGATTCCTTTCAGCAGTATTTTCTAGTTTTCCTTGTAGAGGTCTTTCGACTCCTTTGTTAGGCATATTCCTAAGTATTTTTTTTTCCAGCTATTATAATAGGGGTTGAGTTCTTGATTTGATTCTCTGCTTGGTGGCTTTTAGGGTATAGAAGAGCTACTGATTTGTGTACATTAATCTTGTATCTGGAAACTTTGCTGAATTATTTTATCAGTTCTAGGAGCTTTCTGGAGGAGTCCTTAGGGTTTTCAAGGTAAATAATCTTATCATCAGCAAACAGTGTCAGTATGACTTCCTCTTTACCGATTTGGATGCCCCTTATTTCTTTCTCTTTTCTGATTGCTCCCTCTAGGACTTCCAGTACTATGTTGAAGAGGAGTGGTGAGAGTGGGCATCCTTGTCTTGTTCCAGTTCTCAGAGGGAATGCTTTCAACTTTTCCCCATTCAGTATTACATTGGTTGTGGGTTTGTCATAGATGGCTTTTATTACATGAATGTATGTCCCTTGTATGCCAATTTTGCTGAGAGTTTTAATCATAAAAAGATGCTGGATTTTGTGGAATGCTTTTTCTGCATATATTGAGATAACCATGTGATTTTTTGTTTTTAATTCTGTTTATGTGGCATATCACATTTATCAACTTGCATATGTTAAACCCTCCCTGCATTCCTGGTATGAAACCCACTTGATCAAGGTGAATTATCTTTTTCATATGCTATTAGATTCAGTTAGCTAGTATTTTGTTAAGGATTTTAGCATTATGTTCATCAAGGATGTCGGTATGCAGTTTTCTGTTTTGGTTATGCTCTTTCCTTGTTTTGGTGATGCTGCCTTCATAGAATGAATTAGGGAGGATTCCTTTTTTCTCTATCTTGTGGAATTGTGTCAAAAGGATTGGTACCAATTCTTTTTTGAATGTCTGGTAGAATTCTGCTGTGAATCTGTCTAGTCCTAGACTTTTTTTTTTTTTTTTTTTTCTTTTTTGGTAATTTTTTAGTTACCATTTCAATCTTGCTGCTTGTTTTTGGTCTTTTCAGGGTATCTAATTCTTCCTGCTTTAAGCGAGGAGAGTTGTATTTTTCCAGGAATTTATCCATCTCTTTTAGGTTTTCTAGTTTATGTTCATAAAGGTGTCTATAGTAGCCTCGAATAATCTTTTTTTATTTCAGTGGTGTAGGCTGTAGTATCTCTTGTTTCATTTCTTAGTTAGGTTATTTGGATTTTCTCTCTTCTTTTCTTGGTTAATCTTGCTCATGGTCTATCAATTTTATTTATCTTTTCAAAGAACCAGCTTTTGTTTTATTTATCTTTTGTATTGTCTTTTTTGTTTCAATTTCATTTAGTTCTGCTCTGATCTTGGTTATTTCCTTTCATCTGCGGGGTTTGGGTTTGGTTTGTTCTAGTTTCTCTAGTTCCTTGAGGTGTGACCTTAGATTGTTTGTGCTCTTTCAAACTTTTTGATGAAGGCGTTTAGGGCTATGAACTTTCCTCTTAGCATTCCCTTTGCTGTATCCCAGAGGTTTTGATAGGTGGTGTCATTATTGTCATTCAGTTTGAAGAAATTTTAATTTCCATATTGATTTTGTTTTTGACCCAATGCTCATTTAGGAACAGGTTATTTAATTTCCATTTATTTGCATGGTTTTGAAGGTTCCTAAAAGAGTTGAGTCCCAATTTTATTCCACTGTGGTCTGAGAGAGTGTTTGTTATAATTTCAATTTTCTTAAATTTATTGAGGCTCCTTTTATGGCCTATCTAATGGTCTATCTTGGAGAAAGTTCCATGCACTGGTGAATATAATGTGTATTCTGTGGTTGTTGGATGAAATGTTCTGTATATGTCTGTTAAGTCCATTTGTTCCAAGGTACAGTTTAAATCCATTGTGTCTTTGTTGACTTTCTGTCTTGATGACCTGTCTAGTGCTGTCAGTGGAATATTGAAGTCCCCCACTATTATTGTGTTGCTGTCCATCTCATTTCTTAGGTCTGTTAGTAATAATTTTATAAATTTGGGAGCTCCAGTGTTAGGTGCTTGTATGTTTAGGGTAGTGATTTTTCCTGTTAGACAAGGCTTTTTGCCATTATATAAAGTCCCTCTTTGTCTCTTTTAACCACTGTTACTTTAAAGCACTGTTGCTTTAAAGTTTGTTTTTTCTGATATAATAATAGCTACCCCTGCTTGCTTTTGGTGTCCATTTGCATGAAATACCTGTTTCCACCCCTTTACTTTAGGTTTATGTGAGTCCTTATGTGTTAGGTGAGTCTCTTGAAGGCAGCAGATGGTTGGTTGATGAGTTCTTATCCATTCTGTGGTTCTGTACCTTTTAAGTGGAGCATTTAGGCCATTTACATTCAATGTTAGTATTGAAATGTGAGGTACCATTGCATTCATCATGCTCTTTGTTGCCCGTGTACTTTGGTTTTGTTTTTGGTTTTTGGTTTTAACTTGTATTTTTGTTTTATAGGTCCTGTATGATTTACGCTTTAAAGAGTTCTGTTTTGGTGTGGTTCCAGGATTTGTTTCGAGATCTAGAACTCCTTTTAGCAGTTCTTATAGTGGTGACTTGATCATGGCAAATTCTCTCAGCATTTGTTTGTCTGAAAACGACTGCATCTTTCCTTCATATGTGATGGTTAGTTTCCCTGGATACAAAATTCTTGACTGATAATTGTTTTGTTTGAAGAGGCTGAAGGTATGGCCCCAATCCCTTTTAGCTTGTAGGATTTCTTCTGAGAAATCTGCTGTTACTATGATAGATTTTCCTTTATAGGTTACTTGGTGCTCCTGTCTCACAGCTCTTAAAATTCTTTCCTTCATCTTAACTTTGGATAAGCTGATGACAGTGTGCCTAGGTGAAGATCTTTTTGTGATGAATTTCCCAGGTGTTCTTTGTGCTTCTTGTATTTGGCTGTCTAGGTCTCTAGCAAGGCCAGAGAAGTTTTCTTTGATTATTCCCCCAAATATGTTTTTCAAGCTTTTAGAATTGTCTTCTTCCTCAGGAACACTGACTATTCTTAGGTTTGGTCATTTAACATAATCCCAGACTCTTGGAGGCTTTGTTCATATTTTCTTGCTCTTTTTTCTTTGTCTTTGTTGTGGATTGGGTTAATTCAAAGACCTTGTCTTCGAGTTCTGGATTTCTTTCTTCTACTTGTTCAATTCTATTGCTGAGACTTTCCAGAGCATTTTGCATTTCTAAAAGTGCGTCCAAAGCTTCCTGAATTTTTTATTGTTTTTCTTTAAGCTATCTATTTCCTTGAATATTTCTCCCTTCACTTTTTGTACTATTTTTTGGATTTCTTTGCATTGGGCTTCACCTTTCTCTGGTCCCTCCCTGATTAGCTTACTAATTAACCTCTAGAAGTCTTTTTCAGGTAAATCAGGGATTTCTTCTTCGTTTGGATCCATTGCTGGTGAACTAGTGTGATTTACTGGGGGGTGTTGTAGAGCCCTGTTTTGTCATATTACCAGGGTTGGTTTTCTGGTTCCTTCTCATTTGGGTAGGCTCTGTCAGAGGGAAGGTCTAGGGCTGAAGGCTGTTGTTCATATTTTTTCATCCCATGGGGTGTTCCCTTGATATAGTACTCTCTCTCTTTTTCTATGGATGTGGCTTCCTGAGAGCTGAACTGCAGTAATTTTCTCTATTCTGGGTCTAGCCACCCAGGGAGTCTATCTGGCTCCAGGCTGGTACTGGGGCTTGTCTGCACAGAGTCCTGTGATGTGAACTGTCTATGGGTTTCTCAACCATGGATACCAGCACCTGTTCTAGTGGAGGTGGTGGAAGTTGCAGTGGAATCCATGAGGGTCCTTAGCTTTGCTGGTTTAATGCTCTGTTTTTGTGCTCATTGGCCTCCTGCCAGGAGGGGCACTTTCCAGAAAGTGTCAGCTATAGTAGTGTGGAGAGTGACCGGTGGTGGATCGGGGCCTAGAACTCCCAAGATTACATGCCCTTTGTCTTCCACTACCGGGTTGGGTAGGGAGGAACTATCAGGTGGGAGTGGGGCTAGGTGTGTCTGAGCTCAGACTCTGCTTGGATAAGTCTTGCTGTGGCTGTGGTGGGGGATGGAGGTGAGATTCCCAGGTTACTGGAATTGTGTACCTAGGAAGAATATGGCCATCTCTGCTAAGTCATGCAGGTTGTCAGGGAAGTAGGGGAAAGCCAGCAGTCACAGGCCTCACCCAGCAGTCACAGTCACAGGCCTTACCCAGCTCCCATGCAAACCAAAGAGCCACCACTGTGCGCCCTGCCACAGCTGAGTTTGTTTCCAGGCGGAGGGTAAGACCGGCCTGAAAACTTGCCCAAGGCCATCCACCTCCCAGCTGTGAAAGAAAGGGCTTTAGTTCTTCCCCTGCCTGTGACATCTGCACGCTGTATTTGTGCCCTCCCCGGAGTTCTGGCCAGGAGGCTTCTCAGCCCATTCAAATTGTTACAAAGTTCGCTAGAGAATTCGTTCTCCCTATGGAGTTTTATCCCCTGCTCCTCTGGCTATCCTTCCAATGGATCCTTGTGGTACAAGGCAGGAATGGGCTGGTTGGGGACCCAGCAAGCCCCCAGGGCCTTTCTGCTGCTTCCTCTATCCCCCTCTACCTTCACTTGACTCACTAACTTGGCTCAGCTCCAGGTAAAGTCAGAAATTTCTGCAAACAGACCTTCAGCTTCTCCAGTGTGGGTGTGTGTGTGGGAGAGGACGGTCTCGCTTTCTCAGTTCCGCAGTTGGGGCACTCAATATCTGGGGGTCTCTCAGGTCCCGCAGGAGCAGTCTGCTTCCTTCAGAGGGTCTGTGGGTCCTCCCGGGATTGCTGGTTTGTTCTTGCAGTTCTGGAGCTAAAATTCACAGTGCAAGCCTCCGCATGCTGCTTTGTCTAGATCTGCAATCTAGTCTTGCCTCCTGTCTGACATGATCCCAGGAGCTCTCTCAGAGAGCAACCCAAAGGAGGTGGGAGAGATCCAGAGTCCCCAATGTGAGGGGGCATCAGGCTGCAAGGACGCAGCACTGGCCACGGTTTCGCAGGGGCATCTGTTCCCTGGGGGCATGGAATCCCCGCTCTGCCACTGCCCCAACTCGGCTCTGGAGTGCCTTTGCTGCAAGATTTGCTGAGCTTAGCAGTCTGCCCATTTCTTTTATTTCTTTCTCTTATTTTTCCCCCTGAATGTTTGGTTTCTCTGGCAAGCCCAAACACGTAAGATTATATGCGAGGCATATTTATTTACATAAAGATGCGTGTTTTTTCTTAACTCTCTCAGCATTTACATGTAATTTGTCCAAGTTAATTAACTGTAGAAGGCCTCAATTTTGTTTTCTTTAAAAACAAGGCAGCTGTATTAGATTAGTGGTTTTCAAAGTCTGTTAGCTGGTAAAGTGCCTGCAAGCCATGGCATGCTTTGTGGGATACCATGAAATATTAATACCCAGAGCTAGACTTAACAACCACACACATAATTTTGTGATTCCCAAATACTGTCTTATATATGATTGTAATAGAGACAAAAGTTAGCATGTATGGAGATATAAATCATTAATTCATTCATCTATCACGTAAGTGTTATTGAGTACCTACACAAATGTTTCTCAAACCAGTATTCACCACCTGAAGGACCTATTGCAATACAGATCACTGAGCCCCATTCAGTTTTTTAACAGGCAATGCTCATGTTGGTTCTGCTGATCTGGGAACCAAATTTTGAGAACCGCTGACCTCCACTAGTCCAGCCCACAAATTGGCAAACTACAGCCCCTGAGCCAAATCTGGCCCATTCTTCTTTTTGTAAGTTTCACTGGAGCACATCACATTTATTTATGTATTGTCCATAGCAGCTTTTGTGCCACAATGGCAGAGTTTAGTAGTTGTGACAGAGACTATGACCTAGAAACCTACAGTATTATCCACGATTTTCTAGACAAAAATTTGCATTCTAGGTTTTGTACGCAATAAGTCATGTACACAAGTATGCAGCTGATGTCCTGATGGAGCTTACATTTTAACAGGGCACTAAAAATTTAGTGAGATTTAAAGAAAAAGTATAGGAGAACATCTTAATTGAGGTATTCTACTTTCAATTATTCATAACCTTATTATTATATATTTACTTCTTTTAAGGATAACATCTTCATTCATATTTCTATAACTCTAGCTCAATGTCTTCAAGTTTGCATGATTAAAATATCTCTAAACTATTCTTTTCCTCTCTGTACTTTCTCCTTTCAGTGTATTGTAGGTAACATTTCCAGAGAAAATATCCTTAATATAGTTAGGAATTGATGATTGCCTCCAGAATAAGATTTTTTAAAAGTAATTTTGACTTTAGTTTTAGATTCAGGGAGTACATATGCAGGTTTGTTACTGGAGCATATTGGGTGATGCTGAAGTTTGGGGCACAGATGGTCTCATCACCCAGGTAGTAAATAGTACCCAATAGGTAATTTGTCAGCCTATACCCCCTCTTTTTCTCCCCAGCCAGTAGTCCCTAGTGTCTATTATTCACATCTTTATATCCATGAGTACTCAATGTTTAGCTCCCACTTATAAGTAAGAACATGTGGTATTTGGTTTCCTGTTCCTACATTAATTTGCTTAGGATAATGGCCTCCAGCTGCATCCATGGTACTGCAAAAGACATGATTTTATTCTTTTTTATGGCTGCATAGTATTCCAGAGTGTATATGTACCACATTTCCTTTATCCAGTCTACCACTGATGGGCATCTAGGTTGATTCCATGTCTTTGCTATTGTGAACGGTGGTGTGATGAACATAAAAGTGCATATATCTTTTCGTTAGAATGATTTGTTTTCCTTTAGGTATGTACCCAGTAATGGGATTGCTGGGTCAAATGGTAGTTCTGTTTTAAGTTCTTGGAGAAATCTCCAACCTGCTTTCCACAGTTGCTGAACTAATGTACATTCCCACAAACAGTGTATAAGTATTCCCTTTTCTCTGCAACCATGCCAGCATTTGTTATTTTTTCTGACGTTTTGTTAATGGCCATTCTGACTTGTGTGAGATGATATTTCATTGTGGTTTTAATCAGCATTTCTCTGACATTTAGTCATGATTAGTGACATTTAGTCATGATTAGTATTTTTTCATATGTTTCTTGGCCATTTGTATGTCTTCTTTTGAGAAGAGTCTGTTCATATCCTTTGCCCGTTTTTAAGGGATTATTTTTGTTGTTGTTGTGGAGTTGTTTAAGTTCTTATAAATTCTGGATATTAGACCTTTGTTGGATACATAGTTTGTGAATATTTTCTCCCATTCTGTAGGTTATCTGTTTACTCTGTTGATAGTTTCTTTTACTGTCAAGAGGCTTTTTAGTTTAATTAGATCCCACTTGTCAGTTTTTATTGTTGCTATCACTTTTAGGGACTTAGCCATAAATTCTTTGCCAAGGAAAATCAACGTTACTTTTCACAGAATTAGAAAAAACTATTCTAAAATTCATATGGAACCAAAAAACAAAAAAAGATTCAAAACAGACAAAGCAATCCTAAGCAAAAGAACAAAGCCAGAGGCTTTACGTTATCCAACTTCGAACTATACTATAAGGCCACAGTAACATAAGCATCATAGTATTGGTGCAAAAGAGACACATAGACTAATGGAACAGAGAACCCAGAAATAAAGCCACACACCTGCAATTAATTATCTGATCTTTGACAAAGTTGACAAAAATTAGCAATGGGGAAAGGACACCCAATTCAATAAATGGTGCTGGGATAGCTGGCTAGCTACATGCAGAGCATGAAACTGAACCTCTGCCTTTCACCAAATACAAAATTAACCAAGATTGATTACAGATTTAAATGTAAGACCTCAAGCTGTTAAAATTCTACAAGAAAACCTAGGAGATACCCTTCTTGACAGAATAAGGGTCTGTTGTTCTAATTATTCCACATTGTGACACCAAACCATGACCACTGCTATATCTTCTGGCTGAGATTTCTCACGTTCTCAGCTCTGCATGGACCTGCCCAGAATGGCGATAGCAATGGGCTTTTACTAGCAGGAGTGGCAAGGCCTGTGCTTACCACGGTGACACAGCCTCTGCCACTCCCTATTTTCTCTCTGACTCAGGAAGGAGTCACTTCACTCGTGTAATTCTACCAGAACCCTGGAGTTATCTTAACTTAAAACTCCCAGTCTATAAACTCCCCATTAAAGCCACACTGATTTACTCACTATCTTCCAAATAAACTGTATTGATTATTTGCTACTAATATGAGTTACTGATGACTAATAACAGATTATCTCTAAAGTGCGTTCTTAACACAATAATAGATTTTGCTTTTTAAATCTTGTAGTTTCCGTGGGACAGAGTTTGGGGAGTGGCTTATTTTGGTAGTTCTTGCTTTAGGGTGTTTTATGAAGTTGCACTTACAATGCTGATCTGGATTATTCATCTGAAGGCTCAACTGGGTCTACAGGATCCTCATACAGTGGGTGGTTCACTGTCGAGCTGGCAAATTGGTGCTGGTATTGCTTTAGACCTCACCTCATGCCGTGGAGGCTGCTCCTCACAGAGCAAGTGAGGCGAGAAAACAAAACATAAGCCACAATGTCTTATTTTCTAAATTTTAAAAATTTACTTTACAGTGTCTTTTAAGATATAGCCCCAGAAATCACACTCTGTTATTTCAGCAATATTATATTTTTGACACAGATCAGTCTTAATTAAAGTGGTAATGACACAGGAGCGTGAATACAAGGGGATGAGAATGACTGGTGCCATCTTGGAGCCACACCATCCTAAACCCTCCTACTCTAGTCAGGGCTTTTACTTTTGCTATTTTTTTTTTCCTATTTGAAATGTTTATTTATTTTTTTAATTTCCTAAATCTAATCACCTCTTAATGCTCATTTCTGTCCCATCTTCCCCTGACACCTTCTCTGAATCCTTTAGCCTGAAGAAATTGCATCTTCCATTGTTCTCCTGTGGTCTCATTATCAATATCACACATTTTAGCAGTTACTCACAGATAGGAAATAATTCCTGTTCACAAATAAAACATTCTAAAGAACTCAGTTTTTCCTATTCGAGGAAATCCTCCACTACTACTGCAAAAATCTGCATAAGGCACTGGAAACAAAACCCTCCTTTAGAGATTGAGCTGTATTGTAGTACATAATGTATTATGAGTAATATTAATATGGTATATTTGATAGATGTTAAGAGATCAGTGTCTACCAGAGCAGTACGACGACTCAAACTTAAGTATTTATATTAATCATATAGGGACCTAGTTAAATGCAGATTGAGATTCTCTGGGTATAAGGTGGGGTTGAGATGCTGCCTTTCTAACAAGCTCCCAGGTGATGCTGAGGCTGCTGGTCCATGGAACACCTTTGAGTAGCCAGGTGCTAGAGATTGGCCATAAAATAGACATAAAGTAGAATAGGAATTGAAAGTAGATGGAAAAGAAAAGTAGTGAAGAGAATCATGGCTGTGTTCAATCACTAGAAATGGCAAGGCATAAATATTTGAAGTCACGAATCACTCAAGTATTTCTTTATTGCTCATTAGTACTGCCCATTATCTTTATACATACATGTATGTTTTACCTCTCCCAGCCTTGAATATAGGCCCTTTTGGATAGAAGGTGCTCCAGTCACCCATGGAGGTGAAATATAGTTCCCTTTCTGGAGTAGTTGCTTAATAAATGTATACTGTTTGATTACTCTGCTGCTAATTCTCATGGTCATTCATTAATTTCTATTATTACTTCCCCAGGTTTTCTCCTCTCAAAATATTATAGGAAATTCAAAATACCTTTCAATTATAAATATAAATTGATGTATTTTATTTACAGTTCCTTATGATCTATAATACAATTCCTCATAAAAAAATAAAATTTTAGTAGGTCTCAATACCAGGTAAATTAACATGATCAAATTAATAGAAAAACATCATGCTCAGGTCACATGTCAGAGCAATTAAATCAGAGTCTTTGAGAGAGGATCCAGGTATTGGTATTTTTATTTTTAAAAGCCCCATGGGTGACTCCAGAGTGAAGCAAAAGTTGAGGATCACCCGTTTAGTTATCATCCTACTATATTTTAAGGTAGAATAATTACATTTTTTTTTTATTATGCCCCAAAGCATTTTTTTTTAAAGACAGAGTCTCACTCTGTCACCCAGGCTGGAGTGCAATGGTGTGATCTCAGCTCACTGCAACCTCGGCCTCCTTGGTTCAAGCGATTCTCCAGCCTCAGCCTCCCCAGGGCCTGCCACCACGCCTGGCTAGTTTTTGTATTTTTAGTAGAGACGGGATTTCACCCTGTTGGCCAGGCTGGTCTTGAACTCCTAGCCTCAAGTCTCAGCCTCCCAAAGTGTTGGGATTACAGGCATGAGCCATGGCGCCCAGTCCCAAAGCATATTTCACAACACGTAATTTGGAAATATCAATCAAGACCACTTCAGAGAAAACTGTTTACCTTCCTTTTTTTTTCTTACAGGATGTAGCTGCTTCAATTTATAAATAAGTATAGATATGCTGTAGTAATTTTTGAAATTCTATAGCAGACTAACTTTTCCTTAAATGAATATGGTTTCTTAATTATCCCAAACTCGTTAATGTAGGTTGTACCTTTTTTTTCTTTTACAAACACATCAGATCATTCTGCCAAATTATCCTACTCATTTTAAAAACATAAAGATATTTTGCAAATATTTTATATCTGCCAGTCAAAATCAGTCTTGGTTCTAAATAGGATGTTGTTACATGCCTGCCTTATAAATGTTAGCACCACGGAAAGCATTTTTGTTTCATTTAGAAATGTTTGAGTTCAGAGGAAATGAGGATACTTATCTTGTTTACTCAGCTTTAGTAACTGCAAAAGACAGAATAAAGGTAGCCGGCTGGAGTTGCTAGAACCCACATACAATCAGAATACACGACCTCTCCTTTAAGTTCTGCCTCTTACTAGCTGGGTGACCCTTGGCAAGTGTCTTAACTTCTGTTAGTCTCCATCACTTCATTTGTAAAGTGAAAGAGTTGAAGCAGCAGGCACATAAGATTCTTATACCTGGAAAGCGGTGGGGTGAGGGACTAAGGTCCGTTGAGTGCTTCTTGGTTACACACTGTGAGAAGTGATGTAAAATAATTCACACTCTCAAAAATTCAATGACTCTATAGGATAATTTTCAAGTAAACAGACACGAAATCTCTAGATTGTTAAATTAAGCCTATGAAAAATGAAGGAACATAAAATAAAAAGAGATTAATTTCATTGGTTCTGATTCTCTCATAGAAAGGGAATTTTACACATCATTAATTCCAATGCTTTGTATTACAGATGAGGAAACCGAGTCCCAAAAAACTCAAATAACTTTCTATTACTGACACATAAAATAGCACACTAATAGGGGATGAAAATTTATCCAGTTTAACAATCCAGTCCTTCATGTCAACCAAAAGCTTCTTTATCACCATCATAATTCAACATTTCATTCTGTATTGAGAAGGAGGTGGGTCTAAGATTTATATTTATGATATTCATGGTAATTCAGAGTTTCTGAAACTGACATCACAGGAAGATTTTCACAAGTGGCCCAGGATGTAATTCATGGGCCCTGATGTTACAAGTCCAAATTGGCAAACCAGGGGCTGCTATCAATGGGACTAACTTGGATGGCTTTCTGGATAAATATTTATTTATAGCTGGATTTACAAAGGTTATCAAACCTCCAGATAAAAAGTCACGGTTCTTCTATTGCCCTAAGAGTCATAGATAGTAAATTACACAGTAACATATTCATTTTATGTATATACATACATACATATAGTCATGCATAGTAAATTACATGAAAACATCACTGGTGCCATACACTCACCTGATCCTGGGTGAAGGAAATGAGTATGAGGAATTTAAGTAGCAGTTCTCAAAGTCTTCCCCAGAGATCATTAGCTCATCACCATTTTGCCATGAAGGTATGCTCAGGGGAGATATGTAACGAAAGTCCTGATAACTTGTACCAGGTGGCTGTTAATCATTCAGTATTCAGTTAGTCAACAAAATAACAAATAATTATTATGCCTCTATAGTATACCAGGAACTTGCTGGGCACTGGGAATATGGTGATTAATAAGAATGTCTATGCCCCCACGTTCATATTCTAGTGGAAAGGGAAAGATATCAAAACATGTTTGCAAGGCCGGGCATGGTGGCTAAGGCCTGTAATTCCAGCACTTTGGGAGGCCGAGTTGGGCGGATTACTTGAGGTCAGGAGTTCGAGACCAGCCTGGCCAACATGGTGAAACCCCGTCTCTACAAAAATACAAAAATTAGCTGAGCATGGTGGCGGGTTCCTGTAATCCCAGCTGTTTGGGAGGCTGAGGCAGGAGAATCACTTGAACCCGGGAGGCAGAGAGTTTGCAGTGAGCAGAGATTACGCCACTGCACTCCAGCCTGGGCAACAGAGCGAGACGCTGTCTCAACAACAACAACAACAACAACAAATATTTACAAAACTTAAAAAAGAATCCCTTTAGATATTTATTAGTGTGATAAGGAAGATGAGAAGGCAAATGCCATAGAGAAGAGAGAGTGAAGAGCAAAGGCTGCATGGTGTGGGCAGTCACCAAGTTCTTCTCTTAAAGGCAGTGATGCTTGAACTCAGATGTGAATGTGGAGAGGGGAACAGTGTCACGAAGTTCCGGGGAAAAGTGTTTCAAGCAGAGGAAGCAGAAAATTCAGTGGTCCTGAGATGAAAATGAGGAGCTTTGCAGTTCTGCCAGAAGAGGCATTGTAACAGTATTGGAGATTTGAAATAGTTATTTTACTCAGACATTTATTAATTAATGTATTATTTATTCATCAAAATATGTATTGAGGCTACTATATGTCATGGCCTATTCAAGACCCAGTTCCCCTGGCCTTGTGAAGCTTAGATCCTGGTGGGAAACACAGGCAATAAATAATATCCTTAATAAAATGCAAATTGTATAATTTGTAGGAAAATAAGGACTATGGAAGAAGAAAAATTTGGGTAAGGAGGACCAGGAGCCTGGGGATAGGGACGTCAGGGAGGTGTTGGCTGAGAAGGTGACATGTGAGGCAACTGAGGGACGTGAGGGGATTAGCCACGCAGGTAGGGGAAAGAGTATCCTAGGAAGTGGGGACAGAGCACAGACGTGCTGGAGAAACAGCAAGGAAGTCAGGGAGGCAGAACCAGAGCAAGTGAGAAGATAGTGGGATCTCTCACCAGAGAGAGAGCCAGATCCTGTTCAATAATGCCTCGACTTGAGCCCAACATGGTGGCTCACACCTGTGATTTTAGCACTTTGGGAGCTGAAGCAGTACGATTGCTTAAGGCCAGGAGTTCAAGACCAGCCTGGGCACAATATCAAAACCCATCTCTGTAAATAAAAAGTAAATAAATTAGCTGGGCATGGTAGACCGGACTTGAGTCCAACATGGTGGCTCACACCTGTGATCCCAGCACTTTGGGTGCTGAGGCAGGAGGACTGTTTAAGGCCAGGAGTTCAAGACCAGCCTGGGCAAAATAGCAAGACCTCATCTCTACAGATAAAATAGATAAATAAATTACCTGGGCGTGGTAGCACATCCTTGTAGTCTGAGCAAGTCAAGAGGCTGAGATGGGAGGATCTTTTGAGCCTGGGAGTTTGAAGCTGCAGTGAGCTATGACCGCACTCCAACCTGGGTAACAGAATGACACCCTATCTCTAATAATAATAATAATAAATTCATTAAATAATCCCAGGAGTTTTTCTCTGAGAGGAGTGGATAGGTATTGCAGGGTTCTTTGATGTCAAAGAACCAAGGAATCTTATACCCACCTATAGGAAAAGCACTTAGGGAGGCTGGCTTCCCCATGCAGAGGAGACACCACCAGCTGGCCTTGCACGGCAAAGTCGGGCTGTGGTGGCCTTGCAGATGGAGGTGAACGAGAGGAGCAGGCTGGCTCTTCTAGGCTCCCGCTATCTAATAAGTGAATAGCATTGATTCTCTGGGAAAATCTTTTTAAATAGTTTGTAATATAGAAGACTTTTTTAAAAATTTGAAATAATAATTGTACACATGGGCCAGGCGTGGTGGCTCTTGCCTGTAATCCCAGCACTTTGCGTGGCTGAGGTGGGAGGATCGCTTGAGACTAAGAGTTTGTGACCAGTCTGGGCAATATACTGAAACCCTGCCTCTACAAAAAATAAAAATAAATAAATTAGCTGGGCATGATGGCATACCCCTGTAGTCCCGGCTACTCGGGAGGCTGAGGTGGGAAGATTGCTTGAGCCCAGAAGTTGGAGGCCGCAGTGAGCTATAATTGCACCACTGCACTCCAGCCTGGGTGACAGACGGAGACCCCACCTCCAAAATAAAAAACAAAGTATATTGTACATATTTATGAGGTATGTAGAGAGTTTTAACACATACAATGTATTAAAGATCTAATGTGGATAATTAGCATATTTATCACCTCAAACATTTGTGTAGAGAACATAAATCCTCTCTTCTAGCTATTTGAAAATATATAATTGTTTACTGTAGCCACCCGATAATACTATAGGACACTTACTCCTCCTATCAGGCTGTAATTTTTTATTCTTTAACAAGTCTCTCACTAACCCTCCAAGCCTACTACCATTCCCAGCCTATAGTAACCACTGTTCTACTCTCTACTTCTATAAGGTTAACTTTTTTAGATTCCACACACTCTGATTTAAAAACGGGCTAATGATCTGTACAGACACTTCTCAAAAGAAGACATACAGTTGGCCAAGAACTATGTTAAAAATGTTCAACATCGCTAATCACCAAGGAAATGCAACTCAAAACCACAATGAGATACCATTTCACCACATTTATAATGGCAATTATCAAAAAGACAAAAAACTAACAGTTGCAGGTGAGGATGCAAAAAAATGTGAACCCTTATACACTGTTGGGATTGTGAACTAGGACAGCCATCGTAAAGAATAATATCGAGGTTCCTCAAAAAACTACAAATCTAGCAGGCTCTTTGACTTCCTAAAATGACAATAGCAAGCTATACACTAGAATTAAAATATAAACACACTTCCAAAGCCATATATAAAGTACCTGAGGCAGTCCATAAAATTTAAAATTCCAATAGAGTACTAATTTAATCAGGGAAACTTTATCTACAGCATTTTTTGCTGTCTCCATTAAGCATGTTATATGGGCTTTCAGAACCCTGAATATCTTCATCCAAAAGGGAAGTTATACTCTCATTTTATCTCTAACAGATGTGGGCATCAAATGTTTATGAGCGTGAAAAAGTCCTTCCATTAAAGGAAACACTGTCAAGTAGCAGGATTCTCTTTTATTATGTTGTTTTATACACAAAACATTTCTTTTGAAATCACCAAGGCTGCATAAACCTGAAAAAAAGCAAAGTAGTATTTTCATAACACGTATTTGTCTGTCACTGTTGTTTTTGGCGGAAATTGTCCCAACGAGATCTTTGAGTTACCAGTTTCTAAGTAGCCTCCAGTCTTGACCTTCCAGAGGCCTCAAGGACAATGACGTATTGGCCCCCAGAGACTACTGTTGGGGCTTCAGTGTTTTGCAAACACGTGAGCAAAGTTTTCTTTTCCTGAAGTCATTTTATTTATTTTCGCCGTTTCCTTCCGCAGCCCTTTACAGAAACAGAATTAAATTGTATTGGGAATAACAAGGAGGAAAAATAATTCACTCATATTTTATTGTTTTAATGTTTTGTATTAGCATTTCCAGTGATTTATGTTTCCTGTTCCGGTGTCCCCGTTTTGAATTCTCCAAGTCTGTGAAGGGTGTTGAAGACAGGTAATCGGTAAACAGGCTTTCAAGGGACAATGTGTATAGGAGGTGTGGGTGAGGTGAATTAAGGCTTATTTTCTCATTGATCTATCGCTTTGCTTTCCAAAGCAGTGTACACTGGGTTGCACATCTCTGGTCAGTTACAGGGAGGGGAGGAAATACCCAGTGGTTTTTTATCTCGTGGTATGTTAATTGCTAAAATATAAAGAAAAGTAAGAAAGCTACTTTGTGCAGGTGTAAGGCTCTGGACATTTGTCAGTGACTCACTTCTTGGTATATCAAGAATGATTTCTTTCCTCCACAGACTAACCAAGCCTTGACTGTCAGGTTAGCCATTCTCATGTCTCCCTGCTTGGCCTTGATCAACTGCTGGCCTTCCCGGTGAGAAGGAGGCTCCATTTGCTGTGAGCTCCTGGCTGGATGGAGTGATTGCCTGCACATCCCAGTAAGACTGCAGCAGGTGCTGCAGCTTGGGGAAATGGAGTGTGTTTTCCTTACCACTACATGTGGGTTTTGAACTTTGATTTCACAGAAATGTAAAAAACAGGTCAATGCTAGTATATACTACATTCCCACCTGCATACACTTTCAGTCTGCTTTCTGACAACTGGCTTGTATCACTCCCTGCTTTAGAGTAGTAGCACCTTTGCTTGAAGTCTCTTAGGTGAAAATCATGAAGGTTCCCATTTTGCTGAATCTCTGTGTTACTGATTAAGAGAGAGTAACTGTGACAGTGGTGGGCATCTGACAACATTTTCTAAATACCATTAGTGTATTTTTTCCTCTTCAGCCCCCTGGGTTTCAAGAATTTGATTTGAATTTTTTTTTCCTCCTCCCTTTCTTAAAATGCATGACTAAGAAACTGTTTCTTTCTTCACTGATCCTTGGTTATTCACTTTGAAAAAAGACGGCAGAACAAGTATATTTCCAAGAATACACCAGTCCTATTCTTCAGTGATGCTGCCTTCTAATTTAATGTGATCTAGCAGCCAAAATGTTCTAACTAACATTTCTCCTTGTTAAAAGGTATAAAACAGGCGTCTTCAAACTTTTTCTTAAGAAGGCTAGAGTAAATATTTTAAGCTTTGTGGGTTGTACTGCGTCTTTCTCAACTGCTTAACTCTGTGTTCTGCATAAATAAGCAGGTCTGTGTTCCAATAAAACTTTATTCACAAAAACAGATGGTGAACTGGAGTTGGCCCACAGGCTGAGTGAACCTGGGTTTGGAAGATGCTTCTTGGAACTTCTGGCACAGCCGGTTTCCATCTGCCTTTAGTTTATTAAGAAGATGGGGCCACGGGTTCCACTGCCACCTCCCCCACCACTAGTAATTTCTCCTGATCAGATTACACATCTTATTTTTCACTCTATTTGTTCTAGACCCATCACTAACAAGGTAGGCAAGAGCCAGGGAAGTTGCTCTTAAAAAAAATAGAAGACCTGGAAACCCAAACCCTCTATACTGTGGCTTTATTTTGTCATCCAAGCTTGGAAGGGCAGCTCTCATTTTGGCTTCCAGTGCCTGCCTCCATTGCCATTTCTCCCTCTTTCGGTCCTGGCAGGCTGAGAGCTTTATAGTCTCCGAACTTCGCCTCTGCGGCATCACTAGCACTGGTGATAAGAACACCATCCATATACTAGCCCTTTGACAATGAAGAAAGCTATCCACATGTCTTACCTGATATGGTCCTGGTCCAATCATTTAAGTAATTTTTAAAAATTATTTTCTATTTTGACAAGAAAACAGCCCTGGAGAGGCTAAATGACTTGCTGAAGATTCTGTATCTCATATGCAGTGTAACTAGGCTTCACCTCCAGTGTTCTGACTCTAAGTCCTGGTATCTGGCCTCTACCTGGTGCTGTTTCTGAGTCCTGAGTCATGAAGGGTCTGGCTTCAGGCACTCCTGTGTCACATTTTTTCTTGGATAGATTATTAATACCCTGAGATGCCAGATACTATTCTGCAGAGAGAAGAAGAAAGCTACAGAAAACCGTTCAGGCTGAGAATGTTTAAAAATATATGATGCCTACTACCGATACCAATGGCAGCAGAGGAGGATCTTTAGTAAAGGATTTTCAGAGATATAGAGTCTGTATCTCAGAGTTTCAAAAAGACCATTGCTATACAAGATGCTCTGATCAGCTCTGATTCTCAGTGCTCTTATAAAGCAGCAGAATCTCCTGCTTTATGAACTTTAGTACTGGGCTTCAGGTCTGTATTAGTCTGTTCTCATACTGATATAAAGAACTACCTGAGACCAGGTAATTTATAAGAAAAAGGTTTAATTGGCTCATGATTCTGAAGGCTATACAGGCTTCTGCTTCTGGGAAAGCCTCAGGAAACTTACAATCATGGCAGAATGCAAAAGGGAAGCAGGCGTGTCTTCACCTGAATGGCGGGAGAGACAGAGAGCAAGAGAAGGAGGGAGAGAGAGAGAGAGAGAAAGGGGAGGTGCTGCACACTTTCAAACAACCAGATCTTGTGAGAACTCTATCATGGGATGGCACAAGGGGGATAGTGCTCAACCACTAGAAACCACCTCCATGATCCAATCACCTCCCACCAGGCTCCACTTCCAACATTGGGAGTTAAAATTCAGCATGAGATTTGGGTGGGGACACAGAGCCAAAACATAGCAGGGTCTGGTCTGGTCACAGGTAGGCTGCAGGAGACTAGGGACCAAAATGATCTTACCAAAGGGTGAAAAGGTAAACACAGAAGTAAACAGCAACACTGAAAACTCATAGTCCATGAAATCCAAGGGGCCAGGAGGGAAAGCTGAAGGTTATTAAGATTAAGAAGATCAAAGCAGAAGACAAAGTTGGGCTATGCAGCCAGCAGTAGATGTGTTCTAGTAAACACACTCATGCGCGCGCGCGCGCGCATGCACACACACACACACACACACACGGTATAAATGAAGGAAAAAGAGGCAGTGGTTTATAACCATGCCCCACCGGAAATTCTACCTGGCCCTAAATTAGTGTGTTTACCTATGCACATTAAAAATAACCAACCAAACAAGTAAACACAAACCAGTCAACCCAGGCCTGCTGATCAATCTGCTTATCTCCTTGGCAGGGGCCAACCACAGAACTAAGATGATTTAACTAGATCTGTAAGGATTCTCTTCCTCTGTTTTCTGAGTAGAGAAATTCACTGGAAATGGGATTCCTTGCTCCACTAAGAAGTCCCTGGCTCCTGCCACTATCCCTTTCCTACATAATTATCTTAAATCCTCTGGTAAAGGACATTTTAGCCTCCTTCTTCCAGCAGCTACTTTACAAAATATTTGAAGTAGAAAGAGATTTGAAGAAAAGTGGAATAAGTAGCCAAAAGCCAAAGATACTTAAGAAAACCAAGCGGAGGCTCTTTCTTGCTAAGAAGCAAAGTTGGGGGATGGAAAGACAAACAGGGAAGCTGGGTAGTTGCTTAATGAGATATAGAGCTTTTAGGCTTGATTGGGGTCTTAACACGCTCCTCATAGGGAAGCACGCACTCTGAATCTAATGCCAGTGTATCCCTATGACACATCAATAAAATGCCTACAGAAGAAGCACCTTTGTACAAATTTGTGCCATATACTTTTGAAAAATTTTTAAGAATGAATATGTGTCATATGCTTTACTAATAGGTGCCAAGTACTTTACTAATACGTGCCATATACTTTTTTATTCCTACTAATAAATATGCATATATAAATATAAAGATATATGTGATCTATATATGTATAAATATATACTGAGTGTGCACAAGTATGTAAATTGTGTATGTGTATCTTGTTTAAAGTTCCCCAACTTTTTCAGTTAAATATTCATGAATTTTAAAGAGATCAATAAGTCTTCTGGTACTTAGAAGTACATTCTACTCAATGATACATTGTAATTGGAACTACATACACATTATTACGCTGTTACAGGAAAATCCCAGTTATGATGTTGTTTAAGAAGCAATACCAATGGTTTACAGGTTTATATTAGAAAGTAATTAATGTCTTTAGCTCCTTTTTGTTAGGATTTAATTTTATGTATAAAACGCCATTATGTCCAAGTATTTTATAATGATGAGAAAACCAGTTCACTTTGGATTATCTTCATTTTTTAGTGTGATTCAAAAAAAATCTGGCTGCGATTCTTGTGCCTTAGTTAAGAATGTGATGGAGTGCAGTCTTTAAGTTATGTCAGCAAATGTGTACTTCAAAGGTCAGCTCTACCAAAGAGAATAGTATTTCTTTTGCAACCCTGATCTTACCTTGGGGATTAAAAAAAAAATTATTGCCTAAGTTAGAAATGTAAACATACTAATGCAAAAGAAAAATCAACAAAACTTAGAGTATTAAAATGCACATCATTTTATATATATATATATATATATATATATGTAGATGTACACAAATTTTATGGATGTTTTTGCAGAAAAAGATAATCAAGGCTCCATCTCTACCAAATTTTCAGGCATTTAGAAAGGAACTAGACAGTATTTTGTGGTTTTCCTGTCTACGAGATAAGTTTTGCTAGTAAATCAAACAATAGTGCAATAGACATTTTGTTAGTTTAATACTTCTTTATCAGCACTTCATTTAGAGACAGTCTGCTAATTTTACATACTGTGTATCTTAATTAAATAATGCTGATAATTGGAACAAGTACAATGTATTGAGAGCTTATTTGAACGCCAAGCCCTAATCAAAGTGTTTGATGTTTTTGTTAGTGTTATCGGTCATTTCGTCTTCGCAATCTTTGGAGGCAGATCATTTTATAACCCTCATTTTACATATAAAAAGATTCAAGACTTGCTCTGCCTCATCCAAGCTTACCATGCATATAGTAATAAACAATTTAAGATTATATAAACTTTTTTAAAAGTACTACTCCTTCAGAGTAGGTTGGCATTTTTACTCCAAATTATGCAAGGTGTTATGACATTTTACATTTTAATAGCACAGAAGGTAAATAAAACTATTCAATTATTTATCTTCATTCATTACAGATATTGCAAGAGAAAGCCACCAGCTAATTCTCTTTCAACCAGCCTGAAGTAGTGACTACCATTAAAAATAAAAACTATTTAAAAATTTGTCCCAAATATCTGCTTGAAAAATGCTTTCTGATCAGTTGATTTAAATAATGTTATTTTGCAATTAAAAGGCTTGTTTTGCAAACTATTAGAAGAAGAATCTCTTCTATGGATGGTTTTATTCTATAGTAAACGTCTTCCCCAGATACATGGATTTTTAAGCCAGTGTAAGGTGTTTAAGACATGGTTGATTCTAGATATGTGTTCACATTTTGATTACAAGCAAATGTTCCAGACCCATTTCTGTATTTCTCACACTTACTTGGAAAGGCACCAACTAAAGCAGCTGGGAGCTGCTGGAGACCATTTTAAAGGGTTAGTTCTCAGGAGATTAGCAGGGAGCACTGCCTTTTGTACTCAACACTGAGTATGAGGTTTTTAAAAGTGCAGAAGCTTTATACTTTACCCCCAGTTCTATTTACAGTGTTTTAAAAAACTTTTTTTGTTGAGTCACCTTATTCTTTTTCTCGCTCATCACAAGACAACCCTACTTTTAACAAGAAACAACAAAAAGATCAGAAAATAATAAAAACTCACAATGAAAGCCATCAACAGGTTTTCTTTTTCTGAGCACCACTTTTGGAGGTATTATCCTTTATAACAGGCCCTAAGTGAAAAGGAGGAAAAAGAAACTTTACATGATTAGGAAAGGATAGGAATGAAAGATACTGAAAGGTATAATGGGAAATTAAAATATAGTGATAGAAAAGGAAAAGGAATTCTCTGTTGGTGACAATGTTATGTTCCATAACCTGCTCACACTGACTTTTCTTGTGGACTGCTTCCTCAACTCCCATTCTGTTGATAAAAGAATATTAATATGATCAACCATGAACCAGCACCAGCTGATGAGACCACTTCTCTAGATTGGTTGCAACTATTTCTTTCTGACTTAAATACTAAATGTATCCTCTGAAATAATTACAGTAGTTTGTTACATCCCTTTAGTTTTGGAGAAAAATTAAAATCTTTGATTTCTTCCCTAAAGAGGCTAGGGCTAATAACTGGAGTTGTATTTCTTTTTCATTGTAACCCAATCAATGTGATTTTTTTTTCTCCTAAATGAAAACATAGGCTAAGGCCAGCAAAAAGCCATAATTAGTTGACTAATTAAATGTCAGGCATCTACAGCCTGGTAGAGTTGAGGGCTTCCTAGTTGAAGGAAATAAAATCATAAACTGCTGTTTGTGACACTGTATATGAAAGAAGTGAGGGATACAGCTGTTGTGTTCAGTGGTGGATGGAACTATGCATTCATATAACTGCAAGATTTATGGAGATAACATGATTGGAAAAATATTAAATATTAAATAGATTATGCCAGAAGTCTTGCCTCCAAATGTCTAAATTCTTCAAATATGTTGTTGCCACTACCTATGGATCAAAGAACAAAACAGGAATGTGAGCGTGCGGCCCTAATCTAGATACCTGAGATATCAGGAGTGCCTGCCAGGAAGAATTTAGAAGGAGCAGGCCAGGAGCTAGGAGGAGAAAGAAGAAAGGGTGACATGGATTGTCAGATGGGCCTGAGAAGTGACCCTTGCATTGGGTGAATGGAGGACCTTGGGAACAGCTACCTTGGTGGAATTGTAGGGAGGGAGCCTGATTCGAGTAGGTTCAAGAGTGACTGAGAGAAGAAATGGAAGCAACAAGGACAGGCAACTCTTTCAAGGAGATCTGCTGTAAAGGTGGGGAGTGAAAAGAAGCAATAGCTGGCATGGAAAATGGGGTCAGCAAGAGTGGTTGGACACAGGAAGGCTGACAACTAGTAGGGGAAGGTTTTTGATATTGTGGTCCTGAAAAGTCCTTATAGCATGATAATGTCCATGTTTTTTATTGTGTTTTCTCCTTTTTGTTTGAGACGGAGTTTCACTCTGTCGCCAAGGCTGGAGTGCAGTGGTACGAATTTCCTGCCCCCAAGTTCAAGTGATTCTCCTGCCTCAGCCTCCCGAGTAGCTGGGATTACAGCGCTAATTTTTGTGTTTTTAGTGGAGACAGGATTTCACTATGTTGACTGCACTGGTCTTGAACTCCTGGACTCAGGTGATCCACCGGCCTCAGCCTCCCAATGTGCTGGGATTACAGGCATGAGCCACCGTGGCTGGCCTTTTATTGTGTAAGCAAACAGGCATGTTATTCTTTAATCTCATTTCCTTGCCATAAAATATAGCTTAATTTGTACCAAAAACATTGGCTCGCAGCTGCATATTAATTATGATTACGAGTTTTAAGTGACAATTGCATTTTTACATAGAGGTAATGCCGAGGACATGAAGATATCTTGGATTTCAGGAATATGTAGTATTTGTTCCAAGCCCTGTGGTCATGAAAGGGCATCTTTGTTCAGTCCTCATCAAGGCAATGTAGGGTGGGTCAGCAGTGTAGGGTGGATCACCAAGGCTAGGTGTGGATCAGCCAGCCTTCCTCCTTAAAACCGACTCTCATTCTTGAATGCCCAGAGGGAGGAGGTAGGAAGTACTGGTTTTCAGCTGTGATTTCAGAAGTCCACGGATATTTCGAAATCAGCAGTCTCCATCTTAGATCATGACTTACGGGGAAAATTATACCCCCTAACGATATTGCAGAATAGTAGTAAATCTAATGAGAGAATATATGAGGAGAACTAAAGTCTGTCCTTCGATTTTCCTTATGACCTTGGATAAGATTGTTGGTTATCATCTGTCAGCTCAGTGGCCCTTCTCTGGATGTTAAGGTGGTGGTATTAACCACCAGAAATGTTTTCAAAAGGCACTCCGCACATTAAAGCTTCTAATTATCCTTCTTCAAGCCAGTGTCAGTGCTCATTATTAAACAGTTTTCTAATCCTAACTGGCCTGATTTTTTTTCAATGCAGTCCTTCAAATTATCCTTTTGCAATGATAAATCTTTCCTAAAGCATTTAATTCTGCACACACTAAGAGAAATACCACTGCTTACTCACGAATACTACTGAACAAAAGCTATATTTATTTCTTGTTCAGGCTGTAAATATTAGAAATTTATGGATGATGATTTCTTAAGAAATAAGCACTATAGGCTCTGCAGTGACTGGCAGTTCTATTAAAAGGGATTTTGAACAAGCTTTGAGGCAGAGACTCCTGCAGAAGAATTTATGCACTTTGCCAACTCTAAGAAGGTACTGCAGCAAAGTATCAGAAATGTACTTGTTCTCAACATGCCATCATAGTTGTGAGTGAACTCCAGAGCTTTCTTTACTGTCTAGGCAGTCTTTGAAGTCGTCTATTTGGTGATTAGCTGTGATATGCCTTCCTAATTAGGGAAAAGCTATTCAATCATCTCCTCACAGATTCCTCCAAAAGCTTGTTTTGAATCTCAGAAATGACCAATTTTAACTAAGCTTCAGTGAAATGACCCACTTAATAAATTTAAATATAATCACCAAAAATAAATGTTGGTTTGCTTGGCATCGTGTCTTTCCATCTTTTTACTTCCTTTTATTTTAAAATTTATTTATTTTTTATTGACACATAATAATTGTACATATTTATGGGGTACAGTGTGATGTTTTGATGCAGGTGTGCATTGTGTAATGATCAAATCAGGGTAATTAGCATATCCATCACCTCAAACACTTATCATTTCTTTGTGATGGGAACATTCAAAATTCTCTCTTCTAGCTATTTTTCACATATGCAATATCTTTTTAATTACTACAGTCACTCTACTGTACAATAGGACCTCACAACTCACTCTTTTTTTCTAAGTGTAACATTGACCGTCCTCTCTTTATCTCCCAATGTCCCCTACCCTCCCCAGTCTTTGGTAATCACTGTTCTAGTCACTACTTTCATTAAATCAGTTTTTTGGCTCCTACATATGAATGAGAAAATGTTGTATCTGTCTTTCTGTGTCTGCTTATTTCGCTTCATGTAATAACCTCAAGACTCATCCACATTGTCAAAAATGACAGAATTTTATTATTTTTTATAGCCAAATAGCATTCTGTTGCATATATTTACCACATTTTCTTTATCCATTCCTCTGTTGTTGGACACTTAGGTTAATTCCATATCTTGACTATTGTGAATAGTGCTGCAATAAACATGAGCAGGCAGACATCTCTTTGACACATTGATTTCATTGCCTTTGTGTGTATACCCAGTAATGGGATTGCTGGATCTTACAGTTGTTCTGCTTTTAATTTTTTGAGGAAACTTCATACTCTTTCCCAGAATGGCTGTATACTCAAATTTCATTTTTTAAAATTCTACATATCACCTAGTTATTTCTCTGTCCTTCTGCCTTCTCTGCGCTAATCACAAATTGCCCTAACCCAGGGTTTCAATTGATAGAACCACCCGGCACATCTTTACATTCAACACATTGGCTGATTGAAAATCAATGCCTCATTAGAGATGCAATTTGTGTTCTGATTAGCGTTTCAGTTATGGGTTTCCTGTCCTAGAATGTCTGCCTTAATCAACTATTTTTGGTTTGAATCACCCTGGACTATTGGCAGTGAGAGGTACGTCTGCGTGAGTCTCCACTGAGAGGCTTTTCTTCCTGTTTATGATACCTCTTTATTCCCCAAAGGGACAAAAAGCCTTGCAGGTCTTAATTAATGCCTGATGTAAAAGGATGATTAAGACATATAAAGCCATGGCTTCTGTTTTAGCTTTTCTAAAATAAAAATATATTTGAGAGAAGTGCTTTTTTCAGGAGTGTATAGAAATCAGAATCAGCCTGGTTCATTGCTTAGTTGTTTAATTTCCTAGACCCATTATGTTGGGGCTCTGTGTTTTCTTTGTTAGTGTTGTCTCTCCACTGACCTTTGGTCAGATGTTGGGGGGTTAATTAATGCATTTCCAAAATCCAGAAAATGTTGCTAAAACCTCAGATCCATCTACGTGAAAACTTTTGGCCAATCTATGTTAAGTAAGTCTCATAATCTACACATGGGTGGGCAGATTACGCTATAGAAAGTACCTTCATGGCATGCCATGAGCATTATCACTATCCTTAAAAAGCACATTCTTGGTGCTGGCTTGTAGACATGCTTCCAGGGACATTGCATTGCAATGGTCTACATATCTGAAGTCTTGTAACCCATGAGCATATGCAAGAAAGCTTTTTCCTCAGAAGCAATTGGCTTGTTCCTCACACACTTCACAGAGTCATCTTGCAAATATTGTAGGTTTGCCAAAATCTTCTGTTAAGTGATCATTTTGCTAAAAGATTAATTTCCCAAATTTCTGCGCACTTTTAAAGCTATAGTTTCATCCTTGACCCTTTCTTGGTCCCTGTTGTGTTTGAAGAAATGTATATTTTAGTACAAAAAATATGTATCATTGTAGACAACTCATAAAATACAAAAAACAATACCAACATGTCCACACTCTAAAGATAACTACTGTTAACATTTTGATTGATTGATTTTATTTATTTTAGAATTTTTTTCTATGTTAATATAAATAATTATTTTTACTTTATTTTTATCACAAATGAGAATGATTTTATAACACATGTTTTAGGGAAATTTTCTTTTATCTGATTTATACCCTCACAGTGTGTGTATGATTTGTGTATTTTGGGTGCATCACACAAACCCTATACATAAAAGAGTGCATAGAATATATCTGAAGAATAATTATCAAATAAATATTCCTGATAACCATCATCCTTGTCAATAATTAGCAACATAGAAGCCCCTGATTGCATCACATTTTTCTTCTCTAAAAATAACTACTCTCCTGACTTTTATATTCTACTAGGTGTCCTTAAAAATACAGCGTGTTTTTATTGTTTTTGAATCTTATATAAATGAAATCATATTATATGTATTTTTTACCAAATTCCTCCTGTTGCTTAAAACTACATTTGTGAAATGTATTCAGGTTGTTGCATGCAACTTTAATTAATTTGTCTTTAATACTGTATGGTATTCCATTGAATGAATTTGCCATAATTTATATATTCAACTTTCTCTTCGTAGTTATTAAGGATAATTTCAGTTTAGGACTCTTAACTGGTAATGGGGCTATGAATGATTTGGGACATGTCTGTTAGAGAATATGTGCAAATTTTTCCCTAATGTAAATGCTTATGAGTGGAATTCCCAGGGCATAGACATCTTGTTTTGCTAGACAATGCCCAGCTGTTTCCCAAGGAGGTTGTACCAAATGGACACTTCCAAATAGCAGTTTCACATCCTCACCAACAGTTTGCTATTATCAGATCTTTAAAAGTATTTTGAGAATCTAAGGTATGTGGAATTTTATTAGAAAATAGATTAACTTGGCATTCTCAAATTACTACTGAGTTTGAGCATATTTCTAGATAGTGCTATATTAATCACTTGGATTTCCTTTTTGTGAAGTATCTCTTCAGGTCTTTGATCCATTTTTCCCCCTTGTTGACTGTATTTTTCATATTTATTTATAGTAGCTACTTATTTATTCTGAATACTAGTACTTTGCCAGGTATATGTGTTTTAAATATATTTTCCATTTCAGTGGCTTGTCTTTTTTTTTATTTTACCCTTTGCATGATATTCTTTGATAAAGTGAATTTTATAATTTTAATAAAATTTAGATAATCCATCTTTCTCTTATTCTGTACTCTTAATATTCTATTTTAAGAGAATTTCATAACTCTGAAGAAGTCACAGGGCTATCATTTTGTATTATTTCTCCAAAAATGTTGCTGCCTTTTACTTTTACATCTTTAGTAGACCTAGTGTTGTCAAGGATGAACTAGAGATATGATTTTATTTCTTTTCTATGTTGATATCCAGTTGTCCCATTGAAACTTATTAATAAGTTCATGCTTTCCTTTGTTATGTATCAAATGTCTATTTACCTGCAAGTGCTCTGTTTCAGTCCTTACATCAACATCTCTTGCCCCTGAGTTTTACATATATAGATGTTCTTTTAAATGCAGTTTACCATTGTCTTAAAAAAAATTTATTTTTAGGGCATTTTTAGGCTCACAGCAAAGTTGAGAGGAAGGCACAGAGATTTCTTGTGTACCCACCGCCCCCACACAAACATAGCCCCACCCATTCGCAACTTCTTTCTTAACAGTGGTACATTTGTTACAATCCATGAACCTACATTTACACATCATTATTATGCAAAACGCATAGCGTACATTAGGGATTTCTCTTGGTGCTGTACAGTCTATGGGTTTGGACAAATGTCTAATGATATGTACCACCACTATAGTATCTTACAGAGTATTTTCACTGTGCTAACAATCGTCTGTGCTCTGCCTATTCACCTCTCCCGCTCCCAACCCACTGACAATCGCTGATCTTTATACTGTCCCCATAGTTTTGCCTTTCTAAGAATGTCATATAGTTGGAATTATACAGTAGGTAGCCTTTTTCAGATTGACTTCTTTCACTTAATAATATGCATTTAAGGTTCCTCTGTGTCTTCTCATGGCTTGGTAGCTAATTTCCTTTTATAGCTGGATAATATTTCTTTGTCTGCATGTACCACATTTTATTTATCTATTCCCCTACTAAAGAACATCTTGGTTACTTCCAAGTTTTGGCAACTATGAATAAAACTTCTATAAACCTCTGTGTGCTGGTTTCGGGAGGATGTAAGTTTTCAGCTCTTTGGGATAAATACTGGGGAGAGTAACTGCTGGATTACACGGCAAGAGAATATTTAGTTTTGTGAGAAACTGCCCAACTGTCTTTCAAAGTACTGTACCAATTTGCGTTCTCACCACCAACGAATGAGACTTTCTGTTGCTCCACATCCTCACCAGCCTTTGTCACTTGTGTTTTGGATTTTGGCCTTCCTAATAGGTATGTAATGGTATTTCAAGATTTTAATTTATATTTACCTGATGCCACATGATGTGGTTCATTTTTCTAATATGTCTATTTGCCGTCTATTTCTCTTCTTTGGTGAGGTGTCAAGATTTTTGGTCCACTTTTTAATTGAATTGCTAACTTTATTATTGTTGAGTTTTAAGAGTTCTGTGTATATTTTGGATAATAGTCCTTTATCAGATGTGTCTTTTGCAAATATATTCTCCCAGTCTGCATCTTCTCTTTTCATTTTCTTGACATTATCTTTTCAAAGCAGAAGTTTTGAGTTTTATGAAGTTTAGCTTATCAATTACTTATTTCATGAATTACGCCTTCGGTGTTGTGTCTGTTGAGTCATTGTCATACCCAAGGTCATCTATGTTTTCTTGTATGCTATTCTCTAAGAGTCTTATATTTTCACATTTTACATTTATGTCTTTGATCCATTTGGAGTTAATTTTTAAGGTGTAAGGTCTTTGAATTCATTTTTTGTTTTTGTTTTGCATGTGAATGTCCAGTTGCTCCAGCACCATTTGTTTAAAAGACTATCTTTGTTCTGTTGTATTTCCTTTGCTGCTTCGTCAAAGATCAGTTGATTGTATTTATGTGCATCTATTTCTGGCCTGTCTATTCTGTTCCATTGACCTTTTTGTATATTTTTTCACCAATAACATATTGTCTTGATTACTGTAGATTTACAATAGGTCTTGAAGTTGAGTAGTGTCAGTCTTCCAACTTTGTTCTTGTCTTCTAATATTGTGTTAGCTCTTCTGGGTCTTCTGCATCTCCATATAAACTATAGAATTGGCTGGGCATGGTGGCTCACGCCTGTAATTCTGGCACTTTGGAAGGCTGAGGCGGGCAGATCAGGAGGTCAGGAGACCATCCTGGCTAACATGGTGAAACCCTGTCTCTACTATAAATAGAAAAAATTAGCCGGGTGTGGTGGCGGGCGCCTGTAGTCACAGCTACTCAGGAGACTGAGGCAAAAGAATGATGTGAACCTGGGAGGCAGAGGTTGCAGTGAGCCAAGATCGCTCCACTGCACTCCAGCGTGGGCGACAGAGTGAGACTCCGTCTCAAAAAACAAACAGCAACAACAACAACAACAACAAAAAACTGAAGAGTTAGCTTGTTGATATCTACAGAATAGCTTGCTGAGATTTTGAATCTATTGATCAAGTTGGGAAGAAATGACATCTTGACAATATTGAGTTTTTCTATCAAATAATATGAAATATCTCTTTAGTTCTTTTTAAATTTTTTTTATCAGAGTTTTGTAGTTTTCCTCATGTAACTCTTGTTGTTAGATTTATATCTAAGTATTTCATTTCGGGGGTGTTAATATGAATGGTATTGTGTTTTTAATGTAAAATTCCATCTGTTTATTACTGGCATACAGGAAAGCAATTGACTTGCATGTTAACTTTGTCTCCTACAAATTTTGCTATAATCACTTGTTAGTTCTAGGGTTTTTCTGTCAAGCTTTTGGATTTTCTACATAGATAATCATGTCATCTGCAAATAAAGATATTCTTATTTTTTTCTTCCGAACCTGTATACATTTTATTTACTTTTCTTGTTTTATTTCATTAGTCACTGCTTCCGAAAGAACATTGAAAAGCAGTGGTAAGAGAGAATATTCTTCTCTCATTCCTAATTCTAGGTAAAGCTTCTAGTTTTTCACCATTGTCGTGTTAATTGTAAATTTTTTGTACCTATGCTTTTTTTCAACATTTATTTTAGAGTCCAGATATCTATATGTAGGTCTTGTAAAATTCTCATTGAATAATATTCAAAATCTGTAATATGAATACTGACATTTTATTATTTTATTTATATTTTTGTATTAACTTTTATTTTAGGTTGGAGGAACATGAGTGGGTTTGTTATATAGGTAAACTGTGTAAATTTACCTACATAAAATTATGTAGGTAAATTGTGTAAATTTACCTACATAAAATTATATAGGTAAATCGATATAGTTTTATATTGGTAAATCTGTACATCATGGGGGTTTGATGGACAGATTATTTCATTGCCCAGGTAATAAGCATACTACCCACTAGGTAGTTTTTTGGACCTCTCTCTCTTCTTACTCTCCACCCTCAGGAAGGCCCCAGTGTCTGTTGTTTCCTTCTTTGTGTCCATGTGTCTTAAATGTTTAGTTTCCACTTACAAATGAAGACATGTGGTATTTGGTTTTCTGGTTCTATGTTAGTTCTCTTAGGATAATTGCCCCCGACTTGATCCATGTTGCTGCAAAGGATATGATCTTGTTCCTTTTTATGGCTGCACAGTATTCCATGATATATATGTACCGTATTTTCTTTATCCAGTCTACCATTGACAGGCATTTAGGTTGAGGTTTCATGTCGTTCTTACTGTGAATAGTGCTGCAATGAACACACATGTACATGTGGCTTTATGGTAGAACTATTTCTATTACTTTGGGTATATAATCAATAATGGGATTGCTGGGTTGAATGGTAATTCTGTTTTGAGTTCTTTGAGAAATTGCCACACTGCAGTCCACAGAGGCTTAACTGATTTGCATTCCTACCATCTGTGTATAAGCATTCTCTTTTTTTCTGCAGCTTTGCCAGCATCTGTTGTTTTTTTATTTCTTAATAATAGCCATGCTGACTGGTGTGAAATGGTATCTCATTGTGGTTTTGATTTGCGTTTCTCCAATAATCAGAGATGTTGAGCATTTTTCATATATTTATTGGCCAGTGGTTGTCTTCTTTTGAAAAGTGTCTGTTCATGTCCTTTGCCTACTTTTTAATAGAATTATTTGTTTTTTGCTTGTTAATTTGTTAATTTGTTTAAGTTCCTTATAGATTCTGGATGTTGACCTTTGTCAGATGCATAGTTTGCAAATATTTTTTCTGATTCTGTAGGTTGTCTGCTTACTCTGTTGATAGTTTCTTTTGCCATGCAAAAGCTCTTTATTTTAATTAGGTCCCATTTGTCAACTTTTGTTTTTGTTCCAATTGCTTTTGGCATCTTTGTCATGAAACCTGTGTCAGGGCCTATGTCCAAAATGGTATTTCCTAGGTTATCTTCTGAGATTTTTATAGTTTTAGGATTTAAGTCTTAATCCATAATCCATATTTAAATCTTTAATCCATCTTGAGCTCATTTTTGTGTATGTTATAAGGAAGGGGTTCAGTTTCAGTCTTCGGCATATGGCTAACCAGTTATCCCAGCAAAATTTGTTGAATAGGGAGTCCTTTCCCCATTGCTTGTTTTTGTTAACTTTGTCAAAGATCGGATGGCTGTAGGTATGCAGCTTTATTTCTAGGTTTTCTATTCTGTTCCATTGGTCTATGTTTTTATTTTGGTACCAGTACCATGCTGTTTTGTTTACTTTGTATAAAAAAGTATACTTTGTAGTATACTTTTACATCAAGTAATGTGATGTCTCCAGCTTTGTTCTTTTTGCTTAAGAGTGCCTCTATTTGGGCTCTTTTTTGGTTTAATATAAATTTTAAAATAGTTTTTTTCTGATTCTGCGAAGAATGTCATTGGTAGTTTGATAGGAATAGCATTGTATTGGTAGATTGCTTTAGGAAGTATGGTTGTTTTAACAACATCGTTTCTTCCTATCCATGAGCATGGAATGTTTTTCCATTTGTTTGTGTTGTCTCTGATTTCTTTGAGGAGTGTTTTGTAATTCTCCTTGTAGAGACCTTTCACCTTTCTGGTTAGCTGTATTCCTAGGTATTTTATTCTTTTTGTGGCTCTTATGAATGGGATTGCATTTTTTATTTGAATCTTTGCTTGCACATTGTTGGCATATAGAAATGCTACTGATTGTTGTACATTGACTTTGTATCTTAAAGCTTTGCTGAAGTTGCTTATCAGATGTAGGAGCTTTTGGGCAGAGACTATGGGATTTTCTAGGTATAGAGTCATATCATTTGCAAACAGGAATAGCTTGATTTCTTCTCTTCCTATTTGGATGCACTTTTGTCTGATTGCTCTGACTAGGAGTTTCAGTACTATGTTGAATAGGAGTGGTGAGAGTGGGCATCCTTTTCTTGTTCTGGTTCTCCAGGGGAATGCTTCCAGCCTTTGCCTATTTGATACGATGTTGGCTGTTGGTTTGTCTTAAATGGTTCTTATTATTTTCAATGCCCAGTTTGTTGAGGATTCTTAAGATGAAGGAATGTTGAGTTTATCAAAAGCCTTTTTTAGCATCTATTGAGACAATCATGTGGTTTTTGTTTTCAGTTCTGCTTACGTAATGAATCATATTTACTGATTTGTGCATGATGAACCAACCTTGCACCGTAGGGTCAAAGTCTACTTTATTATGGTGAATTAGTTTTTTGATGCGCTACTGGATTCAATTTGCTAGTATTTTATTGAGAATTTTTATACCTATGTTCATCAAGGATATTGATCTGATTTTTTAATTTTTTCAGTTTTGTCTCTGCTAGGTTTTGGTATCAGGATAATGCTGGCCTAATAGAATGAGTTAGTGAGGAGTCTTTCCCCCAACTTTTTGGAGTAATTCCAGTATGAATGGTACAAGCTCTTCTTTATACACTTGGTAGAACTGTCTGTGAATATGTCTGATCCTGGACTTTTTCTGGTTGGTAAGCTTTACATTACTGATTCAATTTCAGAAGACATTATTAGTCCATTCAGGGTTTCAGTTTCTTCTTGGTTCCATCTTGGGAGGTTGTATGTTTTTAAAAATTTGTCAATTTCTTATAGGTTTTCTACTTTGTGTGCATAGAGGTGTTTGTAGTCGTCTCTGAGGATTTTTTGTATTTCTGCGGGGTAGGTGGTAATGTTCCCTTTGTCATTTCTGATTTTGTTTATTTGAATCTTCTCTCTTTTTTTATTAGTCTAGCTAGTGTCCTATCAATTTTATTTATTCTGTCAAAGAACCAACTCCTGGATTCTTTTCTATGTTTTTTTTGTATCTTGGTTTCCTTCAGTTCAACTCTGATTTTGGTTATTTCTTGTCATCTACTAGCTTTGGGGTTTGTTTGTTCTTCTTTCTCTAGCTCCTCTAGGTGTGATATTAGGTTGTTAATTTGAGATCTTTCTAACTTTTTGATGTAGGCATTTAACACTATAAAATTTCCTCTTGATACTGCTTTAGCTGTGTCCCAGAGATTCTGGTATATTGTATCTTTGTTCCCATTACTTTCAAAGAGTTTCTTAATTTCTGCCTTAATTTCATTTTATTGTTTACCCAGAAGTCATTCAGGACCATGTTGTTTAATTTCCATGTAGTTGTGTGATTTTGAGCAATTTTATTAGTATTGATTTCTATTTTTATTGTGTTGTAGCCCAAGAGTGTGTTTGGTATGATTTTAATTTTTTGAATTTGCTGAGGATTGTTTTATGGTTAATTTTGTGATTGATTTTAGAATATGTGCCATGTGCAGATTAGAAGAATGTATATTCTGTTGTTTTGTGGTGGAGAGTTCTGTAGATGTCTCTTAGGTCCATTGGTCAAGTGTCAAGTTCAGGTCCCGAATATCTTTGTTAGTTTTTTGCCTCAATGATCTGTCTACTATTGTCAGTGGGGTGTGGAAGTCTCCCGCTATTATTGTGTGGTTATCTATGTCTCTCCATAGGTCTTTAAGAACTTGCTTTATGAATCTGGATGATCCTGTGTTGGGTGCATATTTATTTAGGATGTTAGTTATTCTTGTTGAATTGATGTTAGCTATTTATTATAATGTAATGCCCTTCTTTGTCTTTTTTGATTGTTGTTGGTTTAAAGTCTGTTTTTTCTAAAATTCAAATAACAACCCTTCCTTTTTTTCTGTTTTCCATTTGCTTAGTGAATTTTTCTTCATCCCTTTACTTTGAGCCTGTGGGTGTCATTGCATGTGATATGGGTCTCTTGAAGACAACATGCAGTTGGGTCATGCGCTTTTTTTTTTTTTTTTTTTTTTTTCTTTTTTGATGGAGTTTCACCCTTGTCACCCAGGCTGGAGTGCAATGGTGAAATCTTGGCTCACTGCACGCTCTGCCTCCCAGGTTCAAGTGATTCTCCTGACTCAGCCTCCCGAGTAGCTGGATTACAGGTACCTGCCACCATGCCCAGCTAATTATTGTATTTTCAGTAGAGATGGGGTTTCACCATGTTGGCCAGGCTGGTTCTGAACTCCTGATCTCAAGTGATCCACCCACCTCAGCCTCCCAAAGTGTTGGGATTACAGGCATAAGCCACCACCTGCAGCCACTGGGTCATGCTTCTTTATTTGATTTGCCACTCTGTACCTTTTGATTGGGGCATTTAGCCTATTTACATTCAGGGTTAATACTGATATGTGCAGGTTTGATCCTGATATCATGTTGTTAGCTGGTTATTATGCAGACTTGATTGTATTGCTTTATAGTGTCAATGGTCTATGTACTTAAATGTGTTTTAGGTGGTTGCTATTAGTCTTTCTTTTCCATATTTAGCACCCCCTTCAGGACCTGTTGTAAGGTGGGTCTAGTGGTAGCAAATTCCCTTAGCGTTTTCTCGTCTGAAAAGAATCTTACTTCTTCATTATGAAGCTTAGTTTGGCTGGATATGGAATTCTTGGTTGGAATTTATTTTCCTTAAGAATGCTGAATATAGCATTCTTCTGGCTTGTGGGCTTTCTGATGAAAGGTCCACTGTTAGCCTGATGGGGTTCTCTTTGTATGTGACCTGCCCCTTCTCTCTAGCTACCTTTAACTGTTTTTCTTTTATTCCGACCTCAGAGAATCTGATGACTGGTGTTTTGGGGAGAGTCCTCTCATACCGTATCATGCAAGGATTCTCTCCATTTCCTGAATTTGAATGTTTGTGTTTCTAGTGAGATTGGGGAGATTTTCATGGAGGATATCTTTAAATATGTTTTTCAAGTTGCTTGCTCTCTCTTCCTCTCTTTCAGGTCTGACAATGAGTCATACATTGGGTCACTTTATGTAATCCCATATTTCTTGGAGGTTTTGTTTATTTTTCTTTATTTTTGTCTGACTGAATTAGTTTAGAGAACTCGTCTTCAAGCTCTGAGATTCTTTCCTCAGCTTGGTTGATTCTGTTGTTAATATTTGTGATTGTATTCTGAAATTCTTGAGGTGAGTTTTTCAGCTCTATCAGATCAGTTTGGTTGTTTCTTAAAATGTCTATTACATCTTTTATCTCACATATCATTTTACTATATTGCTTGATTCCTTGAATTGGGTTTTGACTTTCTCCTGGACATCAATTATTTTTATTTCTATCCATATTCTGAATTTTACTTCTATTATCTCACTCATTTCAGCCTTGTTAAGAAACTTTGCTTAGGAACTAGTGCAGTCATTTGGAGGTAAGAAGATACTCTGGCTTTTTGAGTTGCCAGAGTTGTTGCACTGGTTCTTTCTCATGTGTGTGGGCTTATTTTCCTTAATTCTTTGAAATTTCTGTCTTTTGGATGAGGTT
>NC_045453.1:46354233-46382765 GCF_002776525.5 Piliocolobus tephrosceles | reverse complement strand
GCTTATTTTCCTTAATTCTTTGAAATTTCTGTCTTTTGGATGAGGTTTTTTTACTTTATATTCTCTAATGCCCTTGGGGGTTTGATTGTGGTATAAGGTGGGTTCAGTCAACTGAGTTGATTTCTGGAAGATTTTAAGAGGCCAAGGCTCAGCACAGCACTCCTGGTGTGAGTGCTTTAACTCTGGAGTGCTGGTACCAGGTCACCAAATTTGTTCTTTGACCCCTTGAGGTTAGAAAACAGCTGCACTAGAAGGGTCAATGTGTTTACAGTCCACGCTTTACAACATTCCTGTGGGAGGTGCTGACCAAAGCACTTCACTGGGGCAGTGGCAGTGGGATCCCTGCTCACTTATGCATGCTAGGAGCCGTGGTGTTGCAGAGGGATGCACATGCATCACCTGGGGCAGGTTGCTGGCAGAAGCGAGTTTGCAGCATTCTTGCATGCCCTTGCACCACTAGTGGAGCAGACTTGGGGATGGGGTTGCCATTGTCTGTGTTTGCACTCACACCAAAGGCAATGGCAGTGCAGGGTTGAGCAGAATTGCTGGTGTCCATGTGTGCATTCCCACTGGCAGAAATGACTAGGATATCTCTTTACTTTTAAGCCACTGTGGAAACCCAAATATGCATCCTGTCCTACAAGTCAAAACACTGTTGTTTCAAGCATCATATAAACATTTCCCAGCATCTTCCCAGTACCTGCAGGTCACAGAGCCACAGTGACTGCTACAGAGTCACCTAGGGTTTCCTGCAGAGTAGGAAATGGAGCAATGGACATGGGTTCCCAGCTCCTTGCACAGGAGTTAATATTCTTTATCAAGGTCTGATGTTCCCTTCTATTCCTAGTTTAATGAAGTCTTTTTAAAAATATCATGAATGCCTGTTGAATTTTGTCAAATGCTTTTTCTGTCTCTACTAATTAATGATGTGACTTTTATTTAATGGATTACAATAATTTACTTTTGAATATTGAATCACTGGTGAATATTTTGAATGTTGAATCATTTGTGAATATTTGGGATAAATTCTACTCAGTTGTGTATAATTTTTAAATACATTATTGGACTCAATTTGCTAATATTTGTTTAGGGTTTTTAAATAGATGTTTATAAGAAATAGTAGTGTGTAGTTTTCTTTTCTTGTTATTTTTCTTTCTGGGTTTGATATTAGGATAATTCTTGCTTCATAGAATAAGTTAGGGAGTATTCCCTCTGCTTCCATCTTCTGAAAGAGATTGTAGACAACTGGTATAATTTCTTCCTTAAGTGTTTTGTAGAATTCACTAGCAAACCCATGTGGACCTGGTGCTTTCTGTTTTGAAAGGTTATTAATTATTGATTCAATTTCTTAATAGATATAGGCCTATTCACATTAATTATTTCTTCTTGTGTGAATTTTGGCAGAGTATGTTTTTCAAGTCCATTTCATCTAAGTTGTCCATAACATCTAAGTCCATTTTCAGTCCCTTTCATCTAAGTTGTCAAATTTGTCGGTGTAGAGTTTTTGATATTATTCTTTTGTTATCCTTTAAGGTCTGTGAGATCTGTAATAATGTTCCTTTCACATATAGTGTTAGTAATTTATTTTTTTTCTTGGGTAGCCTGGCAAAAGATTTATCACTTTTGTTGAGCTCTTCAAATAACCAGTTTTTGGTTTCACTGATTTTCTCTATTAACTTTCTATTTTTATTTTTTTATTTTTTTAATTTATTATTATACTTTAAGTTCTAGGGCACATGTGCACAACATGCAGGTTTGTTACATATGTATACATGTGTCATGTTGGTGTGCTGCACCCATTAACTTGTCATTTACATTAGGTATATCTCCTAATGCTATCCCTCTCCACTCTTTCCACCCCACCACAGACTCCAGTGTGTGATGTTCCCCTTCCTGTGTCCAAGTGTTCTTATTGTTCAATTCCCACCTATGACTGAGAACATGCAGTGTTTGGTTTTCTGTCCTTGTGATAGTTTGCTCAGAATGATGGTTTTCAGCTTCATCCATGTCCCTACAAAGGATATGAACTATCATTTTTTATGGCTGCATAGTATTCCATGGTGTATATGTGCCACATTTTCTTAATCCAGTCTGTCATTGATGGACGTTTGGATTGGTTCCAAGTCTTTGCTATTGTGAATAGTGCTGCAGTAAACATACGTGTTCATGTGTCTTTATAGCAGCATGATTTATAATCCTTTGGGTATATACCCAGTAACGGGATGGCTGGGTCAAACGGTATTTCTAGTTCTAGATCCTTGAGGAATTGCCACACTGTCTTCCACAATGGTTGAACTAGTTTACAGTCCCACCAACAGTGTAAAAGCGTTCCTATTTCTCAACATCCTCTTCAGCACCTGTTGTTTCCTGACTTTTTAAAGATCACCATTCTAACTGGTGTGAGATGGTATCTCATTGTGGTTTAGATTTGCATTTCTCTGATGGCCAGTAATGATGAGCATTTTTTTGTTTGTCCGTTAGCTGCATATATGTCTTCTTTTGAGAAGTGTCTGTTCATATCCTTCGTCCACCTTTTGATGTTGTTGTTTGATATTTTCTTGTAAATTTGTTTAAGTTCTTTGTAGATTCTGGATATTAGACCTTTGTCAGATGAGTAGATTGCAAAAATTTTCTCCCATTCTATAGGTTGCCTGTTCACTCTGATGGTAGTTTCTTTTGCTATGCAGAAGCTTTTTAGTTTAATTAGATCCCATTTGTCAATTTTGGCTTTTATTGCCATTGCTTTTGGTGTTTTAGACATGAAGTCCTTGCCCGTGCCTATGTCCTGAATGGTATGGCCTAGGTTTTCTTCTAGGGTTTTTATAGTTTTAGGTCTAACATTTAACTCTTTAATCCATCTTGAATTAAGTTTTGTATAAGGTGTGAGGAAGGATCCAGTTTCAGCTTTCTACTTATGGCTAGCCAGTTTTCCCAGCACCATTTATTCAAAAGGGAATCCTTTCCCCATTTCTTGTTTTTGTCAGGTTTGTCAAATATCGGATGGTTACAGATGTGTGGTATTATTTCTGAGGGCTCTGTTCTGTTCCGTTGGTCTATATCTCTGTTTTGGTACCAGTACCATGCTGTTTTGGTTCCTGTAGCCTTGTAGTATAGTTTGAAGTCAGGTAGCGTGATGCCTCCAGCTTTGTTCTTTTGGCTTAGGATTGTCTTGGCAATGTGGGCTCTTTTTTGGTTCCATATGAACTTTAAAGTAGTGTTTTTCCAATTCTGTGAAGAAAATCATTGGTAGCTTGATGGAGATGGCGCAGAATCTATAAATTACCTTGGGCAGTATGACCATTTTATGATATTGATTCTTGCTATCCATGAGCATGGAATGTTCTTCCATTTGTTTGTGTCCTCTTTTATTTTGTTGAGCAGTGGTTTGTAGTTCTCCTTGAAGAGATCCTTCAAATCCCTTGTAAGTTGGATGCCTAGGTATTTTATTCTATTTGAAGCAATTGTGAATGGTAGTTCACTCATTATTTGGCTTTCTATTATTGGTGCACGAGAATGCTTGTGATTTTTGCACATTGATTTTGTATCCTGAGACTTTGCTGAAGTTGCTTATCAGCTTAAGGAGATTTTGGGCTAGGACGATGGGGTTTTCTAAATATATAATCATGTCATCTGCAAACAGGGACAATTTGACTTCCTCTTTTTGTAACTGAATATGCTTTATTTCTTTCTCCTGCCTGATTGCCCTGGTCAGAATGTCCAACACTATGTTGAATAGATGTGGTAAGAGAGGGCATCCCTGTCTTGTGCCAGTTTTCAAAGGGAATGCTTCCAGTTTTTGCCCATTCAATATGATATTGACTGTGGGTTTGGTGTAAATAGCTCTTATTATTTTGAGATACATTCCATCAATACCAAATTTATTGAGAGTTTTTAGCATGAAGGGCTGCTGAATTTTGTCAAAGGCCTTTTCTGCATCTATTGAGATAATCATGTAGCTTTTGTCTTTGGTTCTGTTTATATGATGGATTACATTTATTGATTTACATATGTTGAAGCAGCCTTGCATCCCAGGGATGAAGCCCACTTGATCATGGTGGATAAGCTTTTTGATGTGCTGCTGGATTCGGTTTGCCAGTATTTTATTGAGGATTTTTGCATCGATGTTCATCAGGGATATTGGTCTAAAATTCTCTTTTTTTGTTGTGTCTCTGTCAGGCTTTGGTATCAGGATGATGCTGGCCTCCTAAAATGAGTTATGGAGGATTCTCTCTTTTTCTATTGATTGGAATAGTTTCAGAAGGAATGGTACCAGCTCCTCTTCGTACCCCTGGTAGAATTTGACTATGAATCCATCTGGTCCTGGACTTTTTTTGGTTGGTAGGCTATTAATCATTGCCTCAATTTCAGAGCCTGTTATTGGTCTATTCATGGATTCAACTTCATCCTGATTTAGTCTTGGGAGGGTGTATGTGTCTGGGAATTTATTCATTTCTTCTAGATTTTCTACTTTATTTGCATAGCGTGTTTATAGTATTCTCTGATGGTAGTTTGTGTTTCTGTGGGGTCGGTGGTGATATCCCCTTTATCATTTTTTATTGTGTCTACTTGATTCTTCTCTCTTTTCTTCTTTGTTAGTCTTGCTAGTGGTCTATAAATTTTGTTAATCTTTTCCAAAAACCAGCTCCTGGATTCATTGATTTTTTGAAGGGTTTTTTGTGTCTCTATTTCCTTCAGTTCTGCCCTGATCTTAGTTATTTCTTGCCTTCTGCTAGCTTTTGAATGTGTTTGCTCTTGCTTCTCTAGTTCTTTTCATTGTGATGTGAGGGTGTAAATTTTAGATCTTTCCAGCTTTCTCTTGTGGGCATTTAGTGCTATAAATTTCCCTCTACACACTGCTTTAAATGTGTCCCAGAGATTCTGGTATGTTGTGTCTTTGTTCTCATTGGTTTCAAAGAACATCTTTATTTCTGCCTTCATTTCATTATGTACCCAGTAGTCATTCAGGAGCAGGTTGTTCAGTTTCCACGTAGTTGAGTGGTTTTGAGTGAGTTTCTTAGTCCTGAGTATTAGTTTGATTGCACTGTGGTCTGAGAGACAGTTTGTTATAATTTCTGTTCTTTTAAATTTGCTGAGGAGAGATTTACTTCCAACTACATGGTCAATTTTGGAATAAGTGCAATGTGTTGCTGAGAAGAATATATATTCTGTTGATCTGGGGTGGAGAGTTCTGTAGATGTCTATTAGGTCTGCTTGGTGCAGAGTTGAGTTCAATTCCTGGATATCCTTGTTAACTTTCTGTCTTGTTGATCTGTCTAATGTTGACAGTGGGGTGTTAAAGTCTCCCATTATTATTGTGTGGGAGTCTAAGTGTCTTTGTAGGTCTCTAAGGACTTGTTTTATGAATCTGGGTGCTCCTGTATTGGGTACATATATTTAGGATAGTTAGTTCTTCTTGTTGAATTGATCCCTTTACCATTATGTAATGGCCTTCTTTGTCTCTTTTGATCTTTGTTGGTTTAAAGTCTGTTTTATCAAAGACTAGGATAGCAACTGCTTTTTTTTGTTTTCCTTTTTTTTTTTTTTTTTTTCTGTTTGCTTCCTCCATCCCTTTGAGTCTATGTGTGTCTCTGCACATGGGATGGTCTCCTGAATACAGCAAATTGATGGGTCTTGACTCTTTATCCAATTTACCAGTCTGTGTCTTTTAATTGGAGCATTTAGCACATTTACATTTAAGGTTAATATTGTTATGTGTGAATTTGATCCTGTCGTTATGATATTAGCTGGTTATTTTGCTCGCTAGTTGATGCAGTTTCTTCCTAGTATCAATGGTCTTTACAATTTGGCATGTTTTTGCCATGGCTGGTACCGGTTGTTCCTTTCCATGTTTAGTGCTTCCTTCAGGAGGTCTTGTAAGGAAGGCCTGGTGGTGACAAAATCTCTCAGCATTTGCTTGTCTGTAAAGGATTTTATTTCTCCTTCACTTATGAAGCTTAGTTTGGCTGGCTATGAAATTCTTGGTTGAAAATTCTTTTCTTTAAGAATGTTGAATATTGGCCCCCACTCTCTTCTGGCTTATAGAGTTTCTGCCGAGAGATCTGCTATTAGTCTGATGGGCTTCCCTTTGTGGGTAACCTGACCTTTCTCTCTAGCTGCCCTTAACATTTTTTCCTTCATTTCAACTTTGGTGAATCTGACAATTATGTGTCGTGGAGTTGGTCTTCTCAAGGAGTATCTTTGTGGCCTTCTCTGTGTTTCCTGAATTTGAATGTTGGTCTGCCTTTCAGAAGGTTGGGGAAGTTCTCCTGGGTAATATCCTGAAGAGTTTTTCCAAGTTGTTTCCATTCTCCTTGTGACTTTCAGGTACACCAGTCAGACATAGATTTGGTCTTTTCACATAGTCCTATATTTCTTGGAGGCTTTGTTCATTTCTTATTACTCTTTTTTCTCTAAACTTCTCAATTCATTTCATTCATTTGATCTTTAATCACTGACACCCTTTCTTCTACTTGATCAAATCTGCTACTGAAGCTTGTGCATGCATCATGTAGTTCTCGTGCCATGGTTTTCAGCTACTTCAGGTCATTTAAGGTCTTCTCTATGCTGTTTATTCTAATTATCCATTCGTCTAATCTTTTTTCAAGGTTTTTAGCTTCTATGTGATGGGTTTGTACATCCTCCTTTATCTCAAAGAAGTTTGTTATTACCGTTCATCTGAAGCCTTCTCGCAACTTGTCAAAGTCATTCTCCATCCAGCTTTGTTCCATTGCTGGCAAGGAGCTACGTTCCCTTGGAGGAGAAGGGGCACTCTGATTTTTAGAATTTTTCAGCTTGTCTGTTGTGGTTTCTCCCCATCTTTGTGGTTTTATCTACCTTTGATCTTTGATGATGGTGACTTACAGATGGGGTTTATGTGTAGTTGTCCTTTCTGTTTGTTAGTTTTCCTTCTCACAGTCAGGACCCTCAGCTGCAGGTCTGTTGGAGTTTGCTGGAGGTCCACTCCAGACCCTGTTTGCCTGGGTATCACCAGTGGAGGCTGCAGAACAGCAAATATGGTAGAACGGCAGATGTGACCACCTGATTGTTTCTCTGGAAGCTTCATCTCAGAGGGGCACCCGGCCATATGAGGTATCTGTTGGCCCCTACTGGGAGGTGCCTCCCAGTTAGGCTACTCGGGAGTCAGGGACCCACTTGAGGAGGCAGTCTGTCCGTTCTCAGATCTCAAACTCCATCCTGGGAGAACCACTAGTCTCTTCAAAGCTGTCAGACAGGGACGTTTAAGTCTGCAGAAGTTGCTGCTGCCTTTGGTTCAGCTATGCCCTGCCCCCAGAGGTGGAGTCTACAGAGGCAGGCAGGCCTCCTTGATCTGTGTTGGACTCCACCCAGTTCAAGCTTCCTGGCCACTTTGTTTACCTACTCAAGCCTCAGCAATGGTGGGCACCCCTCCCGCAGCCTCGCTGCTGCCTTGCAGTTAGATCTCAGACTGCTGTGCTAGCAATGAGCGAGGCTCCATGGGCATGGGACCCTATGAGCCAGGCGCGGGATATAATCTCCTGGTGTGCTGTTTGCTAAGACCGTTGGAAAGCGCAGTATTAGGGTGGGAGTGACCCAATTTTCCAGGTGCCGTCTGTCATGGCTTCCGTTGGCTAGGAATGGGAATTCTCCAACCCCTTGTGCTTCCAAGGTGAAGTGATGCCTCGCCCTGCTTCGGCTCATGCTCTGTGGGCTGCACCCACTGTCCTGCACACACTGTCCAACAAGCCCTAGTGAGATGAACCTGGTAGCTCAGTTGGAAATGCAAAAATCACTCATCTTCTGCATCTCTCACACTGGGAGCTGTAGACTGGAGCTGTTCCTATTTGGCCACCTTGGAACCCTGTCACCCCTCCTCTCTAACTTTCTATTTTTAATTTCATTGATTTCTGCTCTAATTTTTAGTGTCTCTTTTTTTCCAGGTTATTTCAGATTTAATTTACTCTTTATTCTCTTGTTTTCTAAAGTAGAAGCTTAGGTAGCTGATTTTAGATCTTTCTTTTTTTCTAAAATATGCATTAAAGGCTAAAAAGTTCCCTAAAAGCAGTTTGTCCCTGCTTTTATGGTATCATAAAAAAAAATTGAGAAGTTTTAGTTTAATTTTTATTTACTTTAAAATACTTTTAAATATTTATTGAGATTTATTCATTGACCTAGAGTTAACACTGAGTTAGGTTGGTGCTACAGTATGTGCTCTTAACTGCTATTCTATGGCATATTTAGGCAAGTCAGGTCCAGTCCGCCTGTAACCCTACGTATTTCACATACATACAGACTGTTTCACGTGTCTGTATGAAGAGATCACCAAACAGGCTTTGTGTGAGCAACATGGCTGTTTATTTCAACTGGGTGCAGGCGGGCTGAGTCCGAAAAAGGAGTCAGCAAAGTGTGGTGGGATTATCATTGGTTCTTATAGGTTTTGGGAGAGGTGGTGAAGTTAAGAGCAATATTTTGGGGGCAGGGGGTAAAGTTCACCAAGTACATTCTCAGGGGCGGGGAGAATTACAAAGAAACTTTGTAAGGGTAGGGGAGATTATAAAAATCCTTCTTAAGGGTGGGGGAAAGTACAAAGTACATCGATCAGTTAGAGTGGGGCAGAAACAAATCACAATGGTGGAATGTCATCAGTTAAGCTGTTTTCACTTCTGTGGATCTTCAGTTGCTTCAGGCCATCTGGTTGTATACGTGCAGGTCGCTGGGGATATGATGGCTTAGCTTGGACTCAGAGGCCTGACACAGACACACTAATAAATATAAGAAGTAGAATCTGAACTGCAGAAACATTGTATATTTTATTTTTATTATCTGAATTTTTGCCTTGTTTCCTCACTTGAGTTCAACTTCTTTCACCTTGACACACTGGAGAGCCAGAGATAGAAAGGCCCCTCACATATGCCAGCCATTGAGATCATTAGGATGATGAACAGGACATAATTTTTATGGAGAGTTGTGTGGTCAGGAGGAGAGTTGCAAGAACCAAGAATTATGTGCTAGGAAATGTGTGTTAAAGATGTATACAGAGTGCTGTAGAAACATGGAGAAAGCTTACTTAACTCTGATCTGGGCAAGGGAGAGGGGCCAGGAATATCAGACGAATTTTACCGAGGGTGTTTTGAAGGAGGAATAGGAGTTTGACATGTGAGAAAGTAGGATAGGGATGTCAGTACCCTATGCAAAGGCACAAAGACCTGGGAGAGGTTAGCATTCTGAGTCAGTGCAGAGCGTGCATTTGAAGCATGACCCCAGAGAGAAGAATAGGGTGGAATGTCCAGATTTCATGCAGAGTCAGCAAATAGGAGTACCATAGGTCTTGATGTCATAAACCAAAGGATTAGACAATCTTCCAGTATCAAAAAAAAGCCACCACAACTGATGGAAGTTAACAAGGCAGGGGGCAAAGAGGTATGTAAAGGAACTGAGAAGACAAGACATTGGTACAGTCCAGTCTCAAGTTTCTTCTATTTTCCCTTGGCCCAAAGCACTATCACCAGAAGACTTCATGTGATAAAAATAAATTTTCTGTGAAATTGGAGAAGCATTAGGGAAGAGAGCAGATTCTGTACGAGGTATCTGCATAAGACATATATAGCCATAGCACTTTGTTCCCTGAAACTAGAGTGAATAAATAGGATGCCTCCAGAAAACAAGAATCATCTTCAACAAGATGTGTTTTACCTGTTTCTTGTCCCTTTTATATAATTTCTGGCATATGTGTCTGTATGTAGAAATTTCCTTTAATTAACTAATTGCACAAACATACATTTGCCAATGTTCTCTTTAGTAAACCTATCCTTTTCTGTGATTCAATGAAATACATTCAATTCTGCTAATTTTTCATAATGCTTTCTATGATGATAGCGAAATAACTCAGTTCTGGGAAAATATACCAATTACTATCTTGAATTGTAACAACAGTAAAACTGAGAGCATTTTAACTGAACAATTTGAGTTTTGTGCTTTTGTTTTTTTTTTTTTTGTTTTTTGTTTTTGTTTTGTTTTTAGACGGAGTCTTTCTCTGTTGCCCAACCTGGAGTGTAGTGGTATGATCTCGGCTCACTGCAACCTCCGCCTCCCAGGTTCAAGTGATGCTCCTGCCTCAGCCTCCCAAGTAGCTGGGATTATAGGTGCATGCCACCACACCTGGCTAGTTTTTGTATTTTTAGGAGAGACAGGGTTTCACCATGTTGGCAAAGCTGTCCTTGAACTCTTGACCTCAAGCAATCCGCTTGCCTGGGCCTCCCAAAGTGCTGAGATTACAGGTGTGAGCCACTGCACCTGACCAGGAGTTTTTTTAATTGAAATATTTGTGCACAAAAGCCCATGATGTCACCACTAATGGTTAATTTGTTTGTCTGATTCATAATAAATATGAGAGAATTGTTTTAATAAAGATAAATTGCTTTTAATAAGGACAAGAATCCCTTTAGTTTAACACAAGTCACTTTATTAGCAGTGTTCCTGGGAAATAAAAGCAAGAGTTGGTTCTTTCAGAAGTTTAATGCCAGATTTCACTACTTTCATGAGAAATCAGAAGGGTATTGTTAACATGCTGTTTCATTTGAAACAGTTTTGACTTTTGGTAGTCAGCTCAATAAATGGAATTGATTGCTTTTAACCTGGGACAATGACCTACTGTACCAGGATATGTCACTGTGTAAGTGTCAATTTTACTTTTTATATTGGGCAGGACTTGGCAAAGAATTGCAGTGCATGTTTCCATTTCCTGTCTTTGACTATATACTTGTTTTGTCACTTGACAGAGCTACAGAGATAACTTGAAGAACAAACTGACTACCCACGTCTCTTTTCTGTTACTTTGCATGAAATGAGAAAGTCATTTTGACCCTCAGAAGACAAATCAGTGCAGATTATGATCTCATGATCCCCAGAGAAGTACCCCGAATTCACACGTTTAATTTAACGTATCTTTATTGAACAATTAGCATGTGCTGTACACTATACTAAACTCCTAGACGGATATGGATGTATAAGAGATATGGCATCATGGTAGAGAGAAAGAGGCTTGGGCTCTAGCATATCTAGCCCTCACAGCTTCTTACTAAATAAAACTTAGCTTATCTGAGCCTCAGATTTCTGTTCAATGGAAATTACAATACCTGCATATACAGCTATTGTGGACACTAAATAACATGAATAGCATTGCCACATTGCAGATGCTCAGTACCTGTTGGTTTCTCATTCTCTCTACATCACTAGTTTAGAGTCACATTGGAATGACACACATCCACACTCCAACCAGAATTCAAAGGACTCTAGAGCAAGTGCCACACACAGCATAATTAACTGTGGTGGTTTTAGGAATCGTTGACTTGTGGGTCACTAGTATGAAGATAGTTGCTGTTTCTTGGAGTTGAGGCTACCAGGCAAGGCTTCATGAAGTTGGCAATACTTGGACTGGGCCTTCAGTGTTGCTGGATTCCAGATGTGTACAGAGAATATGAGATGGAAATCCTGGTTGGATAGAAAGTGTGAGCAGCCTCTTGGGAGTAGGACTACACATGTCACTTGATAAGAACTGAGAGTAGACTAATTTGAGTAGAGGAGATAATTTAGATAGGTAAATGGAAGCAGATATAATGTTATAGATACATGAAGTTGAGTGGACATTAAAATATGTTTAGTTTGTGGACATTAAAATATAATATAGTTGGCCCTCTTGTGTCTGCAGGTTCTGCGTGTGTGGATTCAACTAACTGCAGATGGAAAATACAGTATTTGAGGGATGTGGGCTCTGTAGATACTAAGGGCTGACTTTAAGTAGCCATTGGCTCCACAAGACCTATGGTGGGGCTTCAGCCTCTGTGGATTTTGGTCTCTGCAGGAGGTCCTGGAACCACTCTCCCATTGATATCGAGGGACAATTGTATCGTAATAAAAGTCACAGAAGATTTTTGAGTTGAGGCTAGTATTTTTAAGAAATCTAGTCCAGTTTTACAATGCAAAGTGAGTAAAAAAGTAAATAACCAGAGTTTTGATAATCCAGGCCTGCATGAATTAGGCTGATGGCGGGAGCAATGGGAGAAAGAGGTGTGGGACTTAAATAAAGAATTGATTGGCTTTGGTTATTGATTGTATATGGAAGTGAGAGAGAAAGAAGAAACTTTATATGAATCCAACTATTCAAGGCTTGTTAACTGGGAAAATGAGGAAGATTGAAATAATTTTAGAAGGTAATGTGTTTGCTTTTAGATATGTTCAATTTAAAGTAATTACTGGGCATCCAAGTGGAAAGCTCTAAACACTAGTTGGCATATGAGGGGAGAAACTTCAGACATGTCGGAAAATCAAGAGGTGAGTTAAACATCCTCAAGGAGTTACTAAGCACCTAAAAGAAGATGAGTTTTCTAAGGCAGTATTTCTCAACTGTATCCTGTGTTACTAAACACCCTCATTCAACAATAAGTACTTACTGAGACACTGAGGCATGTGCCACATGCCAAGCTCCCATCTGTGGACCAGGGATATGGTGGGAAATACCAACAAAGTCCCTACTATCACGAAGCAGTCAGAACATGATAGTTGATGTGCATGAAAATGTTCAGGTCCATTTGTTAGCTCTAACACGATGTCTGTCAAGACAGCCTATCCGCACGGAAGTAAAGAACAGTGATATTGCTATGAATATTGTTCTAAATCTATTCTAATTTATCAAGAAAGTAAATCACTCACAAATATTGAGAACATTGGAAATAATTTGCCTTGACAACCATTGTATGTCAACACCTCAGATGAGAACCTCTGCTTTAAGAAGAGGTTAGGAAGAGAGCAAAGGAGCTCAAAACTGAACCTCAGGGAATAGACATATGTAATGGACTGGAAAAGTGGCCAGTAAATAAATCAGTGGATGGATGGATGCCTGGATGGATGGATGATGAATGGATGATGGATAGATGGGTGGATGAATGGTGGATGGATGGATAAACAAATAGACAGCAGATACAGGCAGACAGGCAGGTAAATATATAGATTAAAAGGGTGCTAAAAATTAAACTCATGGGGATAGAGAGTAGAATGATGGTTACTAGAGGCTGGAAAGGGGATGGGAGAGAAGTTAGAATGGTTAATAGGTACAAAAAAATAGAAAGAATGAATAAAATCTAGTAGTATTTGATAGCACAGCAGGGTGACTATAGTCAGTAATAACTATACATTTTAAAGTAACTGAAACAGTATAATCGGGTTGCTTGTAACACAAACGATAAATGTTTGAGGTGATAGATACCTCATTTATTCTGATGTGATTATTATGCATTGCATGCCTGTACCAAAAAATCTCATACACCCCATAAATAAATATACCTACTATATAAAAAGAAAGTGAGATAGGGAGAAGTAAAGATTAGAGAATTTAGAAGACTAGAAAGAGAGTCAGTTGAGACAGTGCCACAGAAGCTGAGGAAAGAAAAAATTAAGGAAGAGGACATGTTTCACAGAATTTAATGATATAGACAGGTCTACAGAGTGAGAGTTGGTAAGGTGGAAGGAAACTCACTGCTAAAACTTTGAAAGAGCAGTTCAGCAAAATAGAAAAGAGTGAAGGTAATATTGATGGGGTTATGGAAAATAACATTCACAGGTAAAAGAAAGCATAAAATGACTCAAAGTTTTTACTGGCCTATTTATAAGCAAATGACATGTTGTATATTGGAAAGAGAAACGAAGACATTGAGCAGGATGGATAAGTTGTAGTTGGGAGCATAACAGAATCCCAGAAGTTGAGGCACATTCAGTAGAACCACCTCACAGTAGGTTTGTCACAGAAGTGGATCTTAGGGTCAGTAGGTCAGTTCCTAATACTGAAGTTCGAAACAAATGTTCTGTTGGGGAGGAGAGCCATCATCCCCAGTATTACATGGGAGAGACTTGAGAAGTTTGAAAATCCAACTGAAGTTATTTATGGAGTTGTTTTTTACAATCATTTTAATAGCTGAGTGAAGGGTAAATTGTATGTAGCTAAAATTTTAGGCAGAGACACTGGTAAGATGCAAATACAATGCAAATCTAGGCAAAAATGATCATTTCAAGCTAGGATAATAGCTATGTGGATGGAGAGGAATAGGGAATAGATTCTTGGGCTTGATGGGGGCTTGTGACAGTGAAGAATGAGAGATTAGGTGAAAGGAAGTCTCTGTCAACAAATATTTATTGGGTACTTAAGCTACAAATTAGTCACACAGAGGGAGTGGATGTGTCTGTGTTGATTGGAGGCAAGATGAATTACATTTTGATGATGTTGAGTCAGAAGTGCTTTCAAAACAAACACTAAGTTAAAGATGCCCTTTCACAATTGTAAATAATTTGGAGCTCACATGAGAGATATGGGTTCAGATCTGGATTTGGAAGTCATTGGTTTATAAATTCAATTTCTACTCAGAGAGAACATGTTCTGTGAGAAGACAGCCAGACATCAGACCACATTCAAAGGGTAAGGAGGCATAGAAGAGACACATGAAGATGGAAAAAATGAGCCAGCAGAAAATAGTCATCTGTCAGAGGCCAGGAGTCAGGAAGTGTAGAGCAAAAGATCCAGAAGTATTAGATAAGTTAGGAGCATTTTCATCCCAGTAGTGAGAATAGAAGCTAGGCTACAAAGAGATGAAGAACAAATGGATGTGAATATTAAAAATGTTTGTATAGACTCCTTCATGAAAGAAAATCAGAAGTCTGCTAAGCAACAAATACAGGATGAAAGCAGTAGAAAGATTACATGACAGAGATGATAGAAGGGTAAGGAATGGCATAAGAGAAAAGCAGAAACATTTTGGAGGAAGTTAAATACAAGCTTAGAAATGCTAAGTCATCCACTGTTCTACCTAATGCCTTCAAGGTCTGAGGTAAAATTGGCATAATAATGATATTACATTTCAAGAACTTAGGATATTGTCCGACACATGGGAAACACTCAATTTCTCTATCAGTCAAGATATGCAAACTGCTGTAAACAATTTCCTAATTGTAGTAGCTTATCATGTCCACTTCAAGTCACATTCCAATGTAGATCGACATGGGAGCTCTGCTGCACACAATCCTTTGGGGTCTCAGGTTCTATGACCAGCTGTCAGACAAGGAAAGAAAGAATATGTGGAAGAATATGTGGGAGGGTTCTTTGAGACTTGGAATGCTATCTGTGATTTCTGTCTTTGTTTCATTGGCCCAAAGTCAGTCACATGCCTCCTTCTAACAGCAAGGCAGGCTAGAAAATGCAGTCTCACTGTCAGCCCTGGAGGAAAAGAAACAAGTTTGGTAAAAAACAATGGCAGTTTTTGTAACAGCTAGTATGATTTACTGTTATTAATATCTATAGCAGGGTCTTAGTCAAATTAATTCCCTGCAGAATGAAGATGAGATAAAAGACAGATACACCTTGATGGATGCTGGAGATGGGAAAGTCAGACTCATAAACACAACAAATGGAAGCCTAGGAAGTGAGGAAGAAACACTGTCATCCTGAGAAGAACCACAAGCACTGGGAAGAGAGAGGACAGCATTAAAATCCTGAAGCTATACTTCTTGTCCAGACTTGCCTTGCATTTCTGACCTGTACAGTCAACTGCTACTCTGTATTTCCATTTGGGGTTCTATCGAAAGGTCAAGTTTAGCATACCTAAAACAACTCATTTCACTCCCCAACAAAATGTACTTTACCTGGAGCCTTTTTTTTTAAATGCAATGCATGGTGACACCTTTCTTCCAGGTAGTCAAATCACAACTCTTACAGACACTCTTGACTCCTCTCTGACCCTCATATCCAGTAATCAGTTAATCAGGGAATCCCGTTAGCTCAACCTTCAAATTGTATTCATAATGTGATCCCTTGTTACCATCTCCACTGCTCGCGTGCTGTCCTCCACTATATCTGTGCCATCTCTTTCCTCCCAGCCTCTTTTCAACCCAGTAGTGAGAACGGTCCTTCAAAACACAATGGAAATGATGTCTCATCTCTGCTCAGAGCTCTCCAATGGATCACACCTCACTCAAAATAAATGCGGAAGAACTCCTTGCAATAGCCTATAAAACTCTCAATTATCATATCTTTGTTTTGTTTTTGTTTTTTTTTTTTTGAGATGGAGTCTCGCTCTGTCACCAGACTGGAGTGCAGTGGCACAATCTCGGCCCACTGCAACATCCACCTCCCAGGTTCAAGCAATTCTCCTGCCTCAGGCTCCCAAGTAGCTGGGATTACAGGCATGAACCACCACGCCCAGCCCAGTTATCATATCTTACACTGCTTCAGACTAATATTGGCCTCACCTCACACGCTGGCCTCCTTGTCATTGCTCACACATGTCAGCCATATTCCTGCTCTGCGGCCTTTGTTCTGGTTATTTTTACAGTATGGAACCCTCTGTCCTCTGATATTCACGTGGCTACTCCCTCACCTCCTTCACATCTTTATTCAGATGACACATTTTAATTGGAATCTTTGGATACTTTCCCCTGGGCACCATATATAAGAAAGCAACATCCCCCACTCCAGTAGCTCCTTAATCCCTTGATCTGCTTTACTTCTTCATTTCTCATAGCATGTTGCAACCTCACACACAAGATGTTATTACCTAATTATTACGTCTAATGTTTAGTCCGACTGACTCCTTCCCACTAGAATGTTAAACTTCAGGAGATCGGGGGTCTTTGCATCTGGCATGTAGCAGAAGTTCAGTAAATACTAGTTAAATGAATGAATGAATGAGTTAATAATAAACAAATACATTGATTGGATTGATTGGTTGATTGATTTTGCCTCGAGCCCTCATACTTCTTACATTGCTTGACAAGTAACAATGTTCTACATTTTGCAAAATGATTGTTATAGTAATGGTCTGGATCCCACAATACAGACAGCAGCTGAATAATTTGACACTTTGGTAAGGAATAAATTTCTCCTTTCATTAATGACTGATTTATTCTCTTTTCTTTGTAGTATAAATATTATCTGTGTTTCAAATTGTGTCTAGAAACTTACAGGCCAGCAAATGGTTGGGAGTGGGGAGCATGCATCACTAACAGCTACAGTGATTTTCTATCTCTGACTCATCTTAAAAAGCCTTAATTGAGTATTTATTCTTATGCTGCAAGATCCAAGAAATCTTAACTGTCATTAAGCTGTCTACAGAAGCAAAACAAAATGGAGAATTAAGGCAATTATCAGGATGATATGAGCCATAGAAAACATGTTTCCCTCAATCTGGATGTTTCTAGAGAACTTATTTTTGATCTAAATTATCTGAGTAATTTCCCCTTTAGTTTTCATTTTCTTTTACTCTGATAGACAATAATTTAGTATAGAGAGGGACAGCCCATAACATAGGGAATCAATGTGAGAAGAAATTCACCATCCAGCATGTGTATGTCTGTATCTTCTATTTTTACTAAACTTTGTTGCCAGAGGAGACATTTAAAAAAATTAAAGACTTTCTAAGGAATTGTTGAAAATTAACTGATTTACTGAAGTTGTGCTTTGATACCTGCCTGCCTTTTGATCTCAACTAAAATAACTTCAGTTTGAATTTCTTTTAGCTCCCTTTTTGGACTATAACTTTAGATCCAGCTTTCAAAAGCCAACAGGTAAATAAACAGGATATTAATCATCATACATTCATTTCAATGAGAATGCAGCCACAATCAGCATAAGCGTGGGCTATTTCTGCTTTACATGAAAGCCAGCTCCCTAGGGTATGTCCAATGTAAGTGTGATAATGAGGAATTTGCAGGTGGTCCCACTGTTCTTGTGTATTTTATTAAGTGCCTTGTCAGGTCAATTGTATTTGTTTGATATCTTCAATGTCTTTCCCCTGAGATATTTTCCAGTAAGACTATTTATTAAGTTTAATATTTCATATTCAAGCTAGCCCTCACCCCCCATTCAACCACCACCACGTTCTATCATCTATCACATGAAGTAATGACAAAGAAAGGAGAACCTGGGTGAGGTTGTTGCAAGGCTGGGCTGGCTGAGTTATTAGGCCTCTATAGTTAACCAGGCCTGCATCTTCTTGATATATGAGCATTTCGGCGGGCAAAGAATAGAATCCCCACGAGGATCTCAGATAACACCAGCCTTACCCTTGTGTATCCCAATTGCTCACTCACCTCAAATGCTATCCCTCATCTACCACTTGACTATAGATTCATCAGAAGAATTTAAAATCAAGCAGAAATATTATACAATTTTTTCAGGAAGTGATACAAGTAGACATGGAGGTTACAGCTAGTTTGACACAGCCTAGGAAAAAAGGGTACTGGAATGCAAAAATATTCCCCACATCTATGTCTCTAGCAGTCAAGACCTCAATTTTTCATTTTCGCTTTTAAGATCCCACTTGATTCCATTCTAACCTACATACCATCCTAACCAGTTTTCTCTCTCACTCCTCTCCATTGTGACATTTCTGCCCAAATTGACTAATCTATTTTTTGATCCCTGAAAAATCCCTGAGCTTTCCTACCTCCAGGCCTCTACACATATCTTTTCCTTTGCCTGGAGTGCCTCTCCCTGCATTTGTGTTTGAGTCAATCTAATCCACACTTCACAGTCTAGCTCAGAAACCTCAATAAAGTTCTCTCGTTTAGCACCGAGTAATTGCTTCCATCTCTGAATCCACTCAGCACAGCCCTTTCTCCCTTCCTCCCTTCACTCTTCTATCTCTCTCTTTCTCATTCTTTCTAGATTTTTAATTCTTTTGATTATAGAATATCAACTTATACAAAAAAATAGGCATAAGTTTAAATTTATAGTTTGGTAGGTGGTTTAAAAAGGAACGCCTGTGTAACTACCCCAGGAGAAAAACTAGACTGTTGCCAGCATACGAGAAGCACCCAAGCATCCTAGCTAATTGACAACCCCTTCTTTTCCACCAGAGCTAACCTCTGCCCTTCATAGTTCATAGTTTTCCTATATGTGTGCATCCCTGAACAATACAGTTTAGTTGTACTCTTTTCGAAGTGTACATATTTTTTTATGTTCTACAAGAAAAGATTAAACTAAATACTAACCACTCTAAAGCACACCAATACATTATGTATTTGGGGACTTTCCCTCATCAATATTACTTATAACATTTAACTTTCTGGTGGTAGCTACAGTCCACACAGAACTGGAATTGTTGGGTCATAGGTAAGCATTACCTACTTTCATCAGACTTTTACATTTTGGCAACCTGGTGGTCCTGTATCTTACTGCATTTATCTAATTACTCTGAAGCCAAACATTTTTCTGCATGACTTTAGGCATTTGGATTTCATTTGACTGAAGTGCCTTTTCAAGCATTTTTCCTTTTCTTTAGGATGGTCAACCTTTTTTTCTCATTGTGAGAAAAATTGTGAAGCAAGAATTCTCTCTATAGCTTGGATACTATTTCAGTCAATTTTGTGTTTGTAAAAGTCTTCTATGATTCCTATGGCTTGTCTTTTCCATTTCTTCTGGATGTTTTTGAAGAAAAGTTTGAATTTATTAATCTTTTTTATGTTTAACACTTAAAAGTATTTTCCTATATAAGGAAATGGCAGTATTCCCCTATATTCTCTTCCATTTATTTTAGGTATTTAATCCACTTTGGATCCACACCATAGTACAGTACAGGTAGTGGTATATTTTATTTTGTACATAGCTATTCAGTTTTTTCCAGCATAATAAATTGAAAAGACTGACATTTCCCCATCAGCTTCTGTGCTCTCTCTGCTCTATATTAAAGACCTACATATGTGTTGGTCTCTGTCCACTTATATGTTTGTCTACATCTGCGTAATTTCTAGTGTGCTGATTATTACAGCTTTAAAACATATCTTAATATTTGGCAGAGCAAGTCTCACCTTTTAATTTTTGGTTTTTCAAAAGCCTTTTAACTTTTCTTATCTTATGTTATTGCCACATAAGTCTTAGAATTAGTTTGTCTGCTTCACAAACAATCTTGCCTGGGTTTTGATTAGGATTGCCTTAACTGTATATAAATTTGATGAGAATTTTGTGAAAATATTGGGTCTTACAATTCATGAACAATGTATATAATTCATTTAAGTTATTTTTAGTGTCTTTCAATAGAGCTTTATAATTTTCTTTGTAAAAATCTTGCATACCTTTTGTGAGAATTATTTCCAGGTGATAGATTATTTTTGATACTACTGTAAATAATGTATTTTAATCAAATTTTCTAAGTATCTGTTATTTTTATGTATTTATTTTGTACAAGTTTTTTTATGCATAGCCTTGGTAAACTTTCTTATCAATTTGATAAGTTTTTCTGTACATTATTTTGGAATTTATATGAATACAATCATATTATCTTTGAAAAATGACAATTTGTTTCTCCACTTCCAGTTCTATCACCACTTAGTTTTACTTGCCCTATTGCACTTATTTCCAGTGAAACAGTAAAGACTGAGTTTGGCATGGTTCTTTGGTTTCCAGTAAAAAAAAAAAAAGAAATGGTGAAACTTTCATCATTTTATAATTTTCAAAATTAAGGATGTATTTGCTCTGTAAGCTTAGTAGAAAACATTTATTTCAGGCCAGGTTCCTTCTCTTCCTAGTCTGCTGAGGGTTTCTGACATAATTTGCTGAATTGTATCAAATACATTTTCTGAATCTATTGAGGTTGTGTGTTTTTTTCTCCTAATGTGCTAATGAACTTGTGAAGAGCTGAGCCAGACTGAGAGCTGAGCTGTCAGTTCGAGTGGTCCATGAAGAAAATAAGCCAAAATGAAAGTAACAGTCAAGCTTTTCATCAATAGTGCAATAATATAAGCAAGATGCTCAACTGGGGAAAGCACTGACTTCCCTACTGTTGCATTGTTTGTTTGGAATGGCACCATCCATGGTCAGATGGATCAGCACAGACATGATGAATCTCCTTATTGCTAAGGGAGTCCAAAACAAAAAGCTCCTTCTGTTTTATGGACCATAAACAGGAGGGTGGGAAAGTTAGTAGTGGAAGGTATTGAGTACTAAGTCAGAGTGAAAAAGATTATCCTCAAGGTTCCTCCCTCTACCATAATAAGGAGGTCTCAGCACCTGAGAAAAATGTCTGCTGAAGGCTCCCAATTAGGAGGCCTCTGAATGTAGGTACCAAGACTAAGAATGCAGACATGAGCAAGAACATGGCCAGCTGATAACATTTGAGTCCCTGACTGCAATACTCTTCAAAGACGGTAATGTATACCAAAGCAGGTGTGGGGAAGGTGGTTTTCCCTGATGAGGCCTCTCAGGTAAAGGTTTGGCAATTACCTATGGTCAGTCTTGAAAGATCACACATAGGTTTTTGGCCAGTATCGAGACTCCTTAGTGCTGGATGAAGATGACTGTATTTAAAGAAAAACTAAATTTGAATTCCTGGATGAACCCAGTAGTAACATGATACAATTGATGTTTTTAAACAGTATTGTTATGTTTATTTTAACGTGTCAGGAAAATTTTGTTTAGGGCTCTTGTATTATTGCTTGTTGATGGAAAAGCAATGGACTTTTATATATTAAATTTGTATCCTGCAACTTTACTACAATTGCTTATTATTTCTGGAAGTTTTTTTTGTCAGTTCTCGGATTTTCCACATAGATGATCATAGCGTGGATGAACAAAGACAGCTTTATTTCTTCCTTTCCAATTTGTATACCTTTGTTTCCTTTTCTTATTATGTTAACTAGTACTTATAGTACAATGTTGAAAGAGTGGTGAGAGGGGCCATCTTTGCATTCTTGACATTAACAGAAAAGCTTTGAGTAGATAATTCAATTTTGTTTCTTTTTTCTAGTTTTCTTTTTAAATTCTGCTATCCTGTTTTATAGGGTTTTGTCCTCTGCAGATATTTTTTAAAGTTTTTCATTTATTCTTATACACAGGGTAAGCATAGCTCTTTTAAAATGTGTACTAAAAATCCCAGTGTCTGAAGTGCGTGCAGATCTCTTTCTGCTGTCTGCCATGCTAGTTCTGACCGTGTTATTTCCTTTCTTAATGCATCTGCTTATATAAGACTGCTTCTTGGCCATTGCCCTTAGAAATAACTTGGGAAGATTCCTCAAGGGCTAAAATATACCTCCTACAGAGAATGGGGCACTGTCAGTCTGGGACTACTTCAGTCCAATTTTGTGACTTAAATTCCATCACCAGTCCAGGCTCTGGGTTCAAATACATTAAAGAGCCAATCAATGTCCACAATCGCTTAAGGAATTTTCCTTTTTCCCTTCCTTCCTTCCTTCCTTCCTTCCTTCCTTCCTTCCTTCCTTCCTTCCTTCCTTCCTTCCTTCCTTCTTTCTTTTGTTTCTTTCTCGTTTTTTTTTTTTTTCCTGTCCTGCTCCACTCATCACCACAGAAAACTTCTCTATTATCCCCTTGTATTCGGGGCTTGTGGTGGAGTGTAGGTTATAATTAGTTCAGCCTTCTTTCAAAATGTAGCCTTTTGAAGCTTCAAAAAGAAGTGTTTCTTATAAGGCTCCTACCTAGGGTAGGCCATGGATTTTGACTTCTGTTCCTCTCACCGCCTGTGGCTCTGAATTGAAGCCCACGTGTGCAGTATTGACCAGTGACTTCAGGACATAAGCATCTTTGTTACCTTAATATTCCACTTCTGTCTAGTTACAGGCTTCCATTCAAGCGTATTCCAACATTGTTCATATTTTATTAAGAAGTTTGATCTGAATAATTTTGCTCACCATTATTCTAAATCAAGACCCAGGAGAAATTTTCTGTAATGATATTTTGACAAACATATATGCTGTGTGGGGAGGGAGAGGGCTGTGGTAAGAAGAGCAGGCTTTAATCTTCATTCCACCATTTGCCAGCCATGTAACTTTGGACAAGTCAGTGAAGACATTCAAACCTTGGTTTACTCATCTGTAATATAAAGACTGTAGAATTAGTGACAATAGATACAAAGCACCTCCCTAGCACATAAAAGTTAGCTCTCACCATTATTATTTTCATGTCTCCATGACATTTTTATATGTTCTTGACTTGAACTGTTAATTAACTTTTGGATTAATAACTTGTCTGTTTTAACATCTTGCTTTCTTGAGGACAATGGAATATCTTACATTGTTTTTTATAATCCTCTGTATTAGCTGGCATAGAGTAAGTGCTTATTAATTTTTTCAGTTTGTTCAATGCATGCAGACAATTGCTGGTCTGTAATGAAAGAGTATGAAACTTTTAGAGTGATTATGTGCAAGGATTCTCAATCACTTGCTGTCAAAACAGCCATTTTCACTTTCTTTATAGCACTTGTCACTATTTGAAATTATATTTCTCTGTTATATATTTACTTATTTCCTGTTTATTCCAAATAGAATATTAATTTTTATCCTTAAAATTTAGGAGACTACCTATCACAAAGTGGATGTTTAATGGATATATATTGAATTTTTAAAAAGTATAAATTTATAGGAATCAAGGAGTGAGAGCTTTTTGTGACATTGACTTTTCATTAGTATCTGTCATTTTTCTCAGCTCCTATACTTCTGGAAAATATTTATTCTTAGTTTGGCTAATTGTTTTATTTATTGAGAATATAAACTTTCCCTAAAGGCTGAAGTTTGGCCCAGGGAGGGAGGAAGATCAGCCGTTACCTGTGACATGGGTTAAAAATCTTCTTCTTACAAAATGAGAGGTGATTACACATGCAGGGCTCTTTCATTACATTAAAACAATAACAGTCCTGGGAATATTGAATATCCAAAGGCAGAAGAATGAGACTAGACACCTGTCTCTCGCTACATACAAAAATCAGCTCAAATGATTAAAGGCTTAAATAAGAAGCTCAAAACTATGAAACTACCAGAAGAAGACACAGAGGAATGCTTTACGACATTGGCCTGGGCAAGGACTTTTAAAATAAGACCTCAAAAGCACAGGAAACAAAAACAAAAGTAGACAAATAAGACTACATTAAACTAAAAACCTCTTTCACAACAAAGGAAACAATTAACAGAGTAAAGAGACAACCTACAGAATGAGAAATAATATTTGCAAACTGTACATCTGACAAGGAGCTGATACCAAGAATATATAAGGAACTTAAACAATTCAAGAGCAAAACAACAAACAGCCCAATTAAAAATGGGCAAAAGACCTTAACAGACATTTCTCAGAAGAAGGCATTCAAATAGCCAACAGGTACATGAAAAAGTGTTCAGTATCTCTAATCATCAGGAAAATACAAGTCTAAACCACCATCAGATACCCTCTCACTCCAATGAGAATGGCTATAATGAAAAATACTTTTTAAAAACCCACAAATGTCAGCTAAAATGTACAGAAAAGAGAATACTTACACACTGTTGGTGGGATTGTCCTCATGAAAACACAGTTTTCATAGTTTTAATATGACAAAATTTTTTAAATCCTGGAAATAGTAAATAAGTTACCCTTCAATAAACAACTAATTAATAGCTTGGGAAAGAGTTCAGTCATACTTCTAGCTACAAAGGAGGTACTTCAAAAAATATAAGAATAGAAATACTATATAATCCAGCAATCCCATTACTGGTATACTGTATAGTCAAAGGAAATGAAATCAGTATGTTGAAGAAATATCTACATTCCCATGTTTATTGCAGCCCTGTTCACAACAGCCAAGATATAGAATCAACCCAAATATCTAAAAATGCATGAATGGATAAAGAAAATGTGGTATATCTATTAATCAACAATGAAAAACTATTTGGTTATTAGAAAAAATGAAATCCTGTCATTTGGGACGACATGGATGGATCTGGAGGACAGCACAAATACCTCATCTATGGAATCTAAAAAAACAAACAACAACAATAACAGAAAATATTTTAAGAGTTTTTTTGTTTTGTTTGTTTATCACAGAAGCAGAGAGTAGAGCAGTGGTTAACAGAGATGGGAGGAGATGGGGGAGAAGAGAATGGGAGAGACTGGTCAATGCTTACAAAATTACGATTAGAATAGATGAATAAGATCTGGGATTCTATTGCAAAGATAAGCAATAAGATATGATATATTACAACATAGCACGAAGATAAGCTTTTGAATGTCTTCAACAAAAAGCAATGATGAATACATGAGGTGATGGTCACACTGAATACCTGGATTTGATCATTTATAACACATGTATATGTATTAAAGTGTCAAATTTTACACCAAAGAGATGTATAATTATAATGTATCAATTTAAAAATAAATTCAAACAATGACATGATTCAGGTACTAATGTTTACCCACAGTAAAAGTAACATTTTTATTACTTTATCATAACATATGTATATTGATATTTGAAAAAGAAGAAAATAATAACACTATGTAGCTAGAAGTATGCACTGAACTCTTTCCCAAGCTATTAATCGGTTGTTCATTGAAAAGTAACATATTTACTATTTCCAGGGTTTTTAAATTTTTGTTAAATTAAATCTATGAAAACTATGTTTTCTTGGGGACAAAGACAAGAGATGCTTCCCTTTTATCCTCTTCTAAGAATGTCTTAATATTGGCTCTAGATTTACCCCTTTGACAAGTTAGTTATATTGTTTGAGCATAAATTGCTAAGATGTAACAGAAAACTGTAGCTTTGAAGGCTCTACATAAGGCCCAAAATATATTATGGAAGTCTCTTCTTGGTTCAGAATTTCTCTCCTGACCGGAACATCCAGGAATGATATAATGAGAAAGTGTCATAAAAGTGGGGTAAGAGCGACACGAAACCCAGCTGCAGCCCATCCTATCTAGCTTGCAGCTGGTTTTTGTGTTAGCTGCGTATGTCAGAGTTTTTTTTTTTTTTTTTTTTTTTTTTCAATCAGTGTACATCAAATGTGCTGTGAAAAAAAAGAATGAGGTACATGGCTTCCATTTCTATTACTCTCCACTCTGTAATAGAGAATCTGAAATTATATCAAGGTTCCATAAATTCCCATAGTTCTGGAACTCGGACCGACATCTTTAACTTGGAGTATCATTATTTAGTTCAGGCTTTGCACCTAGTTGATTATAAATACTTAATGCGTACGGAGATGTTTAATATTTGCATTAGAGTTTTTAGTTTGCAAAGATCTTTACAAATATCTAATCTTCAGAACAGCTTTTCCCTAGTTGATCTGAACTCAAAGCTCCTTAGGTTATAGGTATTTTAGTATTTTTGCCCCAAGGAAAATATACCAGTTTCCTTTTAGGAACCCTTTAAACTACCTAACTGCAACCTTTTCTATTTTTTTTTTTCTTTTTCTTTTTTCTTTCTTATTTTTTTTGCGGGGGGGCAGGGGAATAATTGGGAAGAAAAGTAGTCTATAGTGTTATTCCCATAATCAATTAGAGATAAATCAAAGTCCCTGCTCCTGTCAAGACAAATATGTTTCCCTTTAGTTGTGATTTCTCTTGTGTCAATGGCAGGAAAAGAATCATACAAACCACATACACATGGATTTCTGTTCCAGTATGAGCAGTCCAATTGCAGAACCCGCCCACTCTTTGTACCAGTTTCTCTATCAAAGGTCCTGACTTCGAAGATTGGTGATTCACTCACTATGCAAGATTATCTTTTTCATTGCATGGTTTCTTCTTTAGTGAAAAATCTTCGTTTCTGAGCTGAAGCAAACCCAAATGTCATTTCTTGTATGAAACTTTACAGCTACCCCTCTGTGGTGGGGGACTCCATTTTGCTGGAATCACTTGTATATTTTTTTTATTATGTCCTCTCGCAGGAAGCTCATCTAAATCACAGTACCTCACCAAGGTTCTGTTTCTGTCATAATTGTTCCTACTTAATTACTGTGTGCACACTGGATCCTTCCAATGTGCTGAGCCAATCTTAGAGATGGGAGGATGAACTACGAAAAGATTTAGCCTATGAAGAGAATAATGCTGAATTAGAGTGGGAGAAGGAGTGTGTTTGTATATGTATGTATAGTTACATATGTGTGTATATGTATAGATTATACACATACATATATACTTTGTAAATGAGAAACAAATTTATACTTTTTTTGCAAAGCAAATGCAATTGACCATGTGTAGATCCTAAGGCATTTTTTTCTGGGATGACAGCATATATGGTATTACATTATTTTTTAAAAAATATTTTCAACTTCTTATTTTAGATTCAGGAGGTACACGTGCAGATTTTTAAATGGGCACATTGCACGATGCTGAAATTTGGGGTAAAATTGACCCTGTCATCAAAATAGCATCACACTCAACAGGAAGCTCTACTTCCTTCCCTACCCCCAGTAGTCCCCAGTGTCTACTGTTGTCATCTTTATGTCCATGAGTACCCAATATTTAGCTCTCACATACAAGTGAGAACATGGAGTATTAGGCTTTCTGTTCCTGTGTTAATTCACTTAGTATAATGGCCTCCAGCTGCATCCATGTTGCTGCAAAGTACATGATTTCATTCTTTTTATGGCTGGGTAATATTCCATGGTGTATATGTACCACATTTTCTTTATCCAATCCACTGTTGATGGGCATCTATGTTGATTCCATGACTTTGCTATTGTGAATAGTGCTGCAATGAACATACAAGTACATGTATCTTTGTGGTAGAATGATTTACTTTCTTTTGGATATATACCAAGTAATAGGATTGCTGGGTTGAATGGTAATTCTGTTTCAAGTTCTTCGGGAAATCTCCAACTTGCTTTCCACAATGGCTGAACTAATTTACCGTTCCATGAGCAGTGTATAAACATTCTTTTTTCTTTGCAGCCTCACTAGCATCTGTTGTTTTTTGACTTTTTAGTAATAGCTGTTCTGACTGGTGTGAGATGGTAGCTCATCAGGCTTTTGATTTGCATGGCTCACATTTTTAAAGGAATTTTAAATAAATAAACACTTGCAAGTACCTAACAACTTGAATTTAAAATATATGAAGTAAAAATGGTCAGAATTATAGGGAAAAGTTGACAAATCTATAATCATCACAAGATATTTTAGTACATCTCTCCCAAAATCTGATAGATCAAGCTTACAAAAAAACATGCAAAAAGAGAGAAGATATGAATGACTCATATAATAGTTACTTAACATACATAATGAATGGTATAGGTCAAATTACTGCATCTATGTTAGTACTACAGGCATAATTTGTAATAGATATTTAAATGTAAAGTATTACTTATTGAAAAGTGAAATAGCCAAGATGTTTTCTCTACATGACTCCCAACTAAAGTTTGTTTTCTGTGTTTTTTTCTTTCCTTTTACATGTAGCCAAAAATCATGATTTCTTTAGGAAAAACATAAATCAGCAAAATTGGTCCATTAACATTCCTAAAGAACTTAGTCTAGGCCGAGCGTGGTGGCTCATGCCTGTATTCCCAGCACTTTGGGAGGCCAAGGTGGGCGGATCACTTGAGGTCAGGAGTTCAAGACCAGTCTGGCCAACATGGTGAAACCCCATCTCTACTAAAAATACAAAAACTAGCTAGGTGTGGTGACACGTGCCTGTAATCCCAGCTACTCAGGAGGCTGAGGCAGGAGAATCATCTGAGTCTGGGAGGCGGAGGATGCAGTGATCTAAGATTTCTGTTGCCGAGGCTTGAGCCACTGCACTCAAGTCAGGGCAACAGAGTGAGAC
>NC_045453.1:46353777-46354133 GCF_002776525.5 Piliocolobus tephrosceles | reverse complement strand
TAACTTGGGTAGAAAGAATGTGTTCAATCTTTTTTTTTTTTTTTTTTAAGTGCCATCTACTATAGAACCCATCTCAATGGCATGTTGTTGCCCTGGCGATTATGTATACCCTAAAGAATTATATTTCAAATGTTAACCTACATTAGAATCACCTGGAGGAATTCTTCAAACAAGATTGTTGGGTCCACCCCCAGAGTTTCTGATTCTGTTGGTCTGAGATGAGGCCCAGGAATTTGCTGGGGTTTTTTGCTTTGTTTTGTTTTTTTGAGGTGGAATCTAGCTCTGCCTCCCAGGCTGGAGTCCAGTGGTGTAATCTTGGCTCACTGCAACCTCTGCCTCCCAGGTTTAAGCAATTC
>NC_045453.1:46351953-46353377 GCF_002776525.5 Piliocolobus tephrosceles | reverse complement strand
TTTGGGGTAAAATTGACCCTGTCATCAAAATAGCATCACACTCAACAGGAAGCTCTACTTCCTTCCCTACCCCCAGTAGTCCCCAGTGTCTACTGTTGTCATCTTTATGTCCATGAGTACCCAATATTTAGCTCTCACATACAAGTGAGAACATGGAGTATTAGGCTTTCTGTTCCTGTGTTAATTCACTTAGTATAATGGCCTCCAGCTGCATCCATGTTGCTGCAAAGTACATGATTTCATTCTTTTTATGGCTGGGTAATATTCCATGGTGTATATGTACCACATTTTCTTTATCCAGTCCACTGTTGATGGGCATCTATGTTGATTCCATGACTTTGCTATTGTGAATAGTGCTGCCATGAACATACAAGTACATGTATCTTTGTGGTAGAATGATTTACTTTCTTTTGGATATATACCAAGTAATAGGATTGCTGGGTTGAATGGTAATTCTGTTTCAAGTTCTTCGGGAAATCTCCAACTTGCTTTCCACAATGGCTGAACTAATTTACCGTTCCATGAGCAGTGTATAAACATTCTTTTTTCTTTGCAGCCTCACTAGCATCTGTTGTTTTTTGACTTTTTAGTAATAGTTGTTCTGACTGGTGTGAGATGGTAGCTCATCATGCTTTTGATTTGCATGGCTCACATTTTTAAAGGAATTTTAAATAAATAAACACTTGCAAGTACCTAACAACTTGAATTTAAAATATATGAAGTAAAAATGGTCAGAATTATAGGGAAAAGTTGACAAATCTATAATCATCACAAGATATTTTAGTACATCTCTCCCAAAATCTGATAGATCAAGCTTACAAAAAAACATGCAAAAAGAGAGAAGATATGAATGACTCATATAATAGTTACTTAACATACATAATGAATGGTATAGGTCAAATTACTGCATCTATCTTAGTACTACAGGCATAATTTGTAATAGATATTTAAATGTAAAGTATTACTTATTGAAAAGTGAAATAGCCAAGATGTTTTCTCTACATGACTCCCAACTAAAGTTTGTTTTTTGTGTTTTTTTCTTTCCTTTTACATGTAGCCAAAAATCATGGTTTCTTTAGGAAAAACATAAATCAGCAAAATTGGTCCATTAACATTCCTAAAGAACTTAGTCTAGGCCGAGCGCAGTGGCTCACGCCTGTATTCCCAGCACTTTGGGAGGCCAAGGTGGGCGGATCACTTGAGGTCAGGAGTTCAAGACCAGTCTGGCCAACATGGTGAAACCCCATCTCTACTAAAAATACAAAAACTAGCTAGGTGTGGTGACGCGTGCCTGTAATCCCAGCTACTCAGGAGGCTGAGGCAGGAGAATCATCTGAGTCTGGGAGGCGGAGGATGCAGTGATCTAAGATTTCTGTTGCCGAGGCTTGAGCCACTGCACTCAAGTCAGGGCAACAGAGTGAGAC
>NC_045453.1:46300993-46351853 GCF_002776525.5 Piliocolobus tephrosceles | reverse complement strand
TAACTTGGGTAGAAAGAATGTGTTCAATCTTTTTTTTTTTTTTTTTTAAGTGCCATCTACTATAGAACCCATCTCAATGGCATGTTGTTGCCCTGGCGATTATGTATACCCTAAAGAATTATATTTCAAATGTTAACCTACATTAGAATCACCTGGAGGAATTCTTCAAACAAGATTGTTGGGTCCACCCCCAGAGTTTCTGATTCTGTTGGTCTGAGATGAGGCCCAGGAATTTGCTGGGGTTTTTTGCTTTGTTTTGTTTTTTTGAGGTGGAATCTAGCTCTGCCTCCCAGGCTGGAGTCCAGTGGTGTAATCTTGGCTCACTGCAACCTCTGCCTCCCAGGTTTAAGCAATTCTCCTACCTTAGTCTCCTGAGTGGTTGGGATTACAGGTGCACACCACCACAACCAGCTAATTTGTGTATTTTTCATAGAGATGAGGTTTCGCCATGTTGGCCAGGCTGGTCTTGAACTCCCGACCTCAGGTGATCCACCTACATTGGCCTCCTAAAGTGCTGAAATTACAGGCATGAGCCACCGCACACAGCCAGGAATTTGCATTTCTAACAAGTTACCAGGAGACAGTGATGTTTCCGGGTTGGGAGCCATGCTTTGGGAATGGTTCTAGAGCAGGTGAGGATATGGCTGCTGAGTCATCAGAATTCGCCATGGTGCATTTCAGATGTGGGTTGCCATGAGTCCTGAGTGTGTAGAACAAAGCAGTGCTTTAAACTAGAACAACCTCAAATGTAAGAAGTTTAAATATGTAATTCAACATTGGAGAGAACAGTCATAATGTGAACTGTAAAGAGAAGCTTGTTGGGTAGCTTCCAAAAATGAGTAGATTTTACATTTCAGGTTATGGTACACTTCCTTCATCACTAAAGCCCATATGCATGTTCACTGGAATATACTCTACCCTCTGATTACTCTACAAAGGACTCAAAAACCTCCCAGGCAAAACTAGTTCTTTCTCCATGCTTGTCTCATTCATGAATAACATAAAACAATATTGTACAATGACTTTTGGCATATGTTTCTCTATTAAACTGGAAGACCCTTGAAGGGAGAGAGATTTGACTTTGATTATCATGTACCCAACATTACGCCTGAAAACATGTGCACCCAATAAATGCTGTTGCATGAAAGCCCCTCAAGAGCAAAAGTATTAAATTGTCTATCATCAGTCAACATGTCTTCCTGGCACTGGGTGGAGTGCCTCATATTGAATTAATATTTATTGGATTAAACAGAAAGGGAACAGCAGGAAATAAACTCTAACCTCTTCCTGTATGAGATACCGGGAAAAAATAAATCCCCAAAGCAGGTATGATCTTGTTTCCTGATGAGCCACTCCAAATGGGCAGATAAAACCATCTGCTCTTGGTCCAATATAGAATAGATGGTACCTCAGGCTGCAGGGAGCCATCCTGGTTATGCCACCTCTGTCCCCTTGCCACCTTCTCCACACACAATCCCTGCTCTTGAACCATGCATTTTGTGTTGCTGTTCCTTGGTAGCCTCTGGCACTGCCTATGACAACCCCCCACTGATACTATGGAATGCAAATTGCCAGCCTCAACGCAAACCCTGTCTATGAAGAGGCACTTGGTTGGCAGAGTGAAAACACAGAGTAACGAGATGCCATCTGCATTTCCTACTACATAGCTCAATTAGTTGATTGATTTGTAACACTTTAAAAAACATTTTCTAGGCAAAGCAAATTAGGAGAGTGTTTTATAATGTATTCAGTTTAATTAAAACTGCACTAAGTGGAGTACTTTGCTTCTTGGTTTCAGAAAAAAAAAATTTACAAGGAGGTCACATATCATATTGATTTTTAACCCCCTAAGCAGGAGTAAAATAATATTGTTAAAGGTTGCATCATCTGGAGGCACACAAGTGTACCTCTTTAAAAGGTTTGCTGTAATTAGAATATAGAAGATAGGTTAGTAAGAGAAGACATGAGGATGCCGTCATAAAAGGGGGGTGGGTAGGTAAAGGGGGGAAGCTGGCAACATGCTCTGAATTTGAATAACCAACAACACCTGCTCCTTTTTGCACACAAAAATGTTTTTATCATCTGAAAGGGAAAGGAAAAACCTGCAACCATTCCAGATGAATCCAAGGCTTAAAAACAAGTTGGAAAGGTTTAATGTCTATGCAAGTATTTACTATTAAGGTGAATGCATTAAAAACCTTCTGGTAGGACAGTTTTCCAAGTTTGGATAATTCTAGATGTTAGTCTGGCTCCTCCCTTTCACATCTCAGATAGTCATTACCAGACTGCTTTCTCCTCATTCCCACTGCCTGTCACATTACTGAATGCAAGCAGGCTTCCAAATTGTTAGTCATCTGATTAAACCCTCAAATTATTGGAGACATTTGCATGGGTAATTATGATTTATTTAAAAGCACTTTGTTTGCATTGCTCTTGTCTCAGTTTCTTCAAAGCCAATTACTGAAAAATTGATTGGATTGGTTTGATTTTTGAAATCATTTGGAACTTCAGAATACATTCCTTTGCGTAATTTTTTTGAAAGTAAAACCAAAACAAAACAAAACAAAATGGAAGGCGTTCTCTTTGGAAATCTGTATGGTTCGTGTCTTTGGAACTTCTGTAGTATGCAAATAAGTGATTAAAATTAGTAGTAGAAACAGTAATAGTTATTTTTCAATAGAAGGAGACATCAATCAGTTAAATTCACTGTTTCACCTCCATCTCATTTTGCAAAGTTACCTGTACTTAGTAGGGCAATTTTATTTTCTAATTCTGTTGGACTTCTGTTCTTAGCTAGAAGGATTATTAGCCAGGATGCTGGCAATAACACTGCCCTCTATCAAAGGAGATTATTTTTCGGATGAATATGTTGATACTTCATTATTTAAATCTTCTTTTGGAAGAATCCAAAACTGACCAATCTAATACTGAATTCTACCATCTACTGTAGAAAATACCTTCATGAGTGTCTTAGTTTAAGCTACTAAAACAAAATACAGTAGACTGGGTGATCTAAACAACAGACATGTATTTCTCATACTTCTAGAAGCTGGGAAGTCCAAGATCAGATTCGGTTCCTGGTGAGGACCCTCTTTCTCAATTTCTGCTCACTGTGTCTTCAAATACAGGAGAGAGAGAGAGGAGAGAGACAACTCTTATCTCTCTTCCTCTTCTTATAAGGACACAAATCCTGTCATGGGGGGCCCATGCTCAAGACTTCATCTAACTTTAACTACCTTGCAAATATCCCACATCCAAATACCATCACATTGGAGTTAGAACTTCAACGTAAGAATCTTGGGAGGACACAAACATTTAGCCTACAATAATGAAGTTCTGACTTTGTATCTCTAGTCCTTCCCAAATCATGCCTGCAAAAAGTCTCAAAATGTTGCCTTTGGCTTATCCATTCACTTTTTATAAGCGATTCCAAAACAGAAGATACTATTACCATTGGTTTCTTAGAATAGACAGTTGCTTTAAAAATATTGTGAGCAAATAATTGTTGGGTATTTATTACTTAAAAGTTTATAATTTCTGGCCGGGCGAGGTGGCTCAAGCCTGTAATCCCAGCACTTTGGGAGGCCGAGACGGGCGGATCACGAGGTCAGGAGATCGAGACCATCCTGGCTAACACGGTGAAACCCCCTCTCTACTAAAAATAAAAAAAAAAATAAAAATAAAAAAAAAAAAACTAGCAGGACGAGGTGGCGGGCGCCTGTAGTCCCAGCTACTCCGGAGGCTGAGGCAGGAGAATGGCGTAAACCCGGGAGGCGGAGCTTGCAGTGAGCTGAGGTCCGGCCACTGCACTCCAGCCGGGGCGACAGAGCAAGACTCCGTCTCAAAAAAAAAAAAAAGTTTATAATTTCTGTGTAAATTACCAACAGTTCATGTCTATATGATAAGGGTGTCTCAGAAAGACTTTTCGGAATAATACATTCCTGTAATTCTTTTTTTTTTTTTTTTTTTTTTTGAAGTGGAGTCTCGCTTTGTTGCCCAGGCTAGAGTGTAGTGGCGGGATCTTGGCTCACTGCAGCCTCTGCCTCCTGGGATCCAGCCATTCTCCTGCCTCAGCCTCCTGAGTAGCTGGGATCACAGGTGCCCACGACGACGCCCAACTAATTTTTGTATTTTTAGTAGAGATGGGGTTTTACCATGTTGGCCAAGCTGGTCTCGACCTCCTGACCTCAAGTGATCCAACTGCCTCAGCCTCCCAAAGTGCTGGGATTACAGGTGTGAGCCACTGTACCCAGTTTTTTTTTTTTTTTTTTTTTTTTAAGAAACTGTGTCTTGCTCTGTGCCTTAGGCTGAAGTGCAGTGGCACAATCATAGCTCGCTGCAGCCTCCAACTCCTTGGCTCAAGTGATCCTTCTTCCTCAGCCTCCGGAGTAGCTGGGACTATAGGCATCCTCCAACATACCCAGCTAATTTTTTAGTATTTTTTTGGTAGAGATGATGTCTTGCCATCTTGCCCAGGATGGTCTTGAATGCCTGGCCTTAAGTGATCCTCCTGCCTCTGCCTCCCAAAGTGCTGGGATAAGAAGCATAAGGCACTGTACCTGGCCTAATTCTGTTTTTAAAAGGACTCCAGGCCGGGTGCAGTGGCTCACACCTGTAATCCCAGCACTTTGGGAGGCCAAGGCAGGTGGATCACAAGGTCAGGAGTTCAAGGCCAGCCTGGCCAAGGTGGTAAAACCTTGTCTCTACTGAAAACACAAAAATTAGCTGGGCATGCTGGTAGGGGCCTATAATCACAGCTACTCGGGAGGCTGAGGCAGAGAATTGCTTGAACCCAGGAACTGGAAGTTGCAGTGAGCCAAGATCGCGCCACTGTACTCCAGCCTGGGTGAGAGAGCAAGACTCCGTCTCAGAAAAAAAAAAAAAAAGGACCCCATAGTCATTCTACCTTTCCAAAGACAAAGATGTTAAAAGATGCCTCTGTGGAAACCCACTAATTCCATAAGAAGCATTTTCACTAAGAATATAATGAGTCCATGCCAAAAAAGAAAAAACACAATATAGTACTTATGATTTTATATATTACTAATGGGACTGGAAGTAAAAATAATTGCTATTTAATTACAGAAATGTGTACTCTGATGCACAAATGCCTGATAGAAGATAATGACGTTGGACACCAAAAATGTTCTGTGGCTGCTGGGAACATTTGGCAATAATTTACATGTTTAATTGAGTTGCTATTGAAAGGCTCATTGTGCAATTACATGTTCACTTAGGTGCTCAGATAGATACTGAAAATGCCTATGTTTCACTTGTACCTATTGCCCAAATTGCACCTGCAAAAAATGTGTCCATTTGCTTATGTGGGACTCTACATATGATTGCACTTTACTGTGAGTTTAAAATGCCTTCTGCCCTTAGGTTTGATGGCTCAGTCTCGCTTTGAGCACTATTGCAATGTAGACTATTTATGGAACAATATTGCCCTCTGGCAGCGAGGCAGCCAGTGGTTTTAATAACTGTTTTATGTCATTTTGACAGCTTTTAAACTAGTCACACCCAGCAGTTTAGGCCAGAAGGGAAACATCAGTGAATGCCTACAGGAGTTTTATATTACCAAACCCGTACAGGCATTTATACCAGGAAAACGCTGCAATTCTTGCTTTAAAGAAAAGCTGCCTTTCCCTAGAGGAGGACTGAATTTTTGTCACGTAAAGCTTCAGAAAAGTGCAAATAATAATGACAATATTGTGCTCACAGGACAAACAGAGAATTGAACCATTCTCCCTTTGAGAAATTCTTGACTGGAGCGCCACAAAGATCAACCCCCTGTAAGCCAATCACAAAACATCTTCCTGTAATGCATGTTCAGACACTCATGGGATCAAAAACGGACCTCAGGGTCATATCTGATCCTTTAGATTGAATCATCGTGAGGAGTGTCTCGGCTTCGTGAAAATGACCCAGAGCTGCTCGCTGAAGCTAGAGAAACCAAAGGCTTGACAGCAGCTGCCAATTCCTGGAGGGGTATCTCAGCTGCTTCTCAGCCACTTACACAAAAGGAATGCTTCAAGAGAGCCAGGTGGGCTTTACCAGATGGGGCTGAAATTACAGGGAGGGGGGCTCTGCTATGTTTAGAAGCGCAGCTTCGGCAGACAGCTGAGAAAGTCACAGCTCAGTAGGTACCTGCCTTTCCAGCCCAGTGGCTGCTGTAGGAAGCATTTCTGGGATCACAGAAGGCAACTCTGGATCTCATCTTGGTCATTGGGACAGGAAAACCAGGCACTGCACGGCAACCCCACGCATTCCTTCCTTGCTTCCCACTGCGTAACAGGTCATCCATCTCTGGGGCCAGAGTGCAGGGAGGACTCCTCAGAAGAGGGAGGAGAAGATAAAAGTAGCAATTGATGCTTTTACTTCAAGCATACACACACCGATATCTTCTAGTAAAATGCCTGGAAGTGCCCTGCACACTGTTTTTCAGCTCGTATTTCCTGAGTGACCTTATGTGAATGGACACAGACACTGTGGTTCAAAAGGGACCGAATTCACAATTCTATTTCAATAAAACAAAAATTAGGGATTTGGAAGTTAAGATCAGATATGAAGAAAGCCAAAAAGGACTATTATCACAGAAGGAGGAAAAACAAAAAGACTAGATTCAGAAAACTGAGTTGAAATGAAACCTAGAAAGGAATTTCAGACTCTGCATATATAGAAACTATCAAGAGTCCATAACATGAATGAAATATACTACATACAATCATTTACATAAAAGTGTGTTTTGTTTTGTTTTGTTTTGTGACGGAATCTCACTCTATTGCCCAGGCTAGAGTGCAGTGGTGTGATCTCGGCTCACTGCAACCTCTGCCTCCCTGATTCAAGTGATTCTCCTGCCTTGGCCTCCTGAGTAGCTGGGATTACAGGCACGTACCACCATGTCCAGCTAATTTTTGTATTTTTAGTAGAGACGGGGTTTACCAGGTTGTCCAGGCTGGTCTCAAACTCCTGACCTCAGGTGGTCTGCCTACCTTGGCCTCCCAAAGTGCTGGGATTATAGGTGTGAACCACTGTGCCAGGCCAAAAGTTTTAAAATTTAAAAACTTATCCTGTTTAAAAATAACCTAAATTACTATCACTCAAGTACAACCTCAGTGCAAAAGGGAAGAATTTAGCTTACTAAGTAATTAAGGCAATTATTTTAATTGTGCAAGAGATAACAAAAATCGCTTCAATGATCTGATCAATTGAGGGGGAGAAAAAGGCTATTGAGGCCTATTTTAACCAACTCAAGAGTATGTGTTACTACGTATATCCACATTTTCTTATAGGCAAAATTCGAGGAGAACATTAAGCATGTCACTGAACATGAAACTAAGACATGAGGAGACAGGGTTGGGGCTATGGTGTGGTGACTCATATTTTACAGAAGATCCAATCCAGAAAAGCTAGAGAACTTTTCCCCAAAAAACATACCAGTCCTGGCCAACTGGTCAATCACTGAGCCTTGCAAATAACCTATTTTCCAAATGATTTCAAAAGAAACTAATGCTTGCAAAAGCAAAGTAACTCATTTTCCCAGTATTGACTGCAGGAAGACCTTTGATTTCCTTCTCAGCTTCTAAAGCTGTCTTCGAATTTCCCTATTTACACACAGTATTTCACCTCACAGATTCTTCTTTCAACAGCTGTGTGGGACAGGAATGATGTCCAAGGACATACAGTCCATACTTTTTATTTTGTTTTCTTTGGGTTATTTTTTGGGCAGAGGTGATATGCTTTCTATCTGAAGCATTTAAGGAAGAAATCGAGTATGCCAGTTTTGACAGATGATAGAATAAAAGCCCCAACTATTTCTAGGTTTGAATAATAATAATAATGGAAATAATGGCAATAGCAATAACAATGATAACAAGTGCCATAACTTCTTCGGAGAATACTACAGACAACTGTTCATACATTTTTTCAGTAATCACAGAAATCCTGTGAGGCCAATGTTATTGTTTTCATCTTACTCACGTGGAAAGTAAGGACAAGGGAGGTGACACTGATTACTCCAGGGCCAGAGCTAGGAAGAATTTGAACTCACGTCTGTCTGCCCTCAATTCCATGTTGTTAGACCTTGTGCTACTGTTATTTCTTCAGATTAAAAGATGCATAGGTGGGCGCTGGTAGACAAATTACTAACCATTCTACCGAAACCTCCCTGTTCCTACACCCTTTGCCATGTGACCTTGGAGCTCCTCCCACTAATGGAGCAGGTCTAGTTCCTCACCCGCTTTGAGCACAAGTTTGACCATGTGACTTGCTTTGTCCAATAGCAAGAAGCAGAGATAACAGCCTGCTTGTGACTCTTAGCCCAGGCTTTCAGTTTTGTTTTGTTTTGTTTTGTTTTTTGAGACAGAGTCTCGCTCTGTCGCCCAGGCTGGAGTGCGGTGGCGCCATCTTGGCTCACTGCAAGCTCTGCCTCCCGGGTTCACGCCATTCTCCTGCCTCAGCCTCCCAAGTAGCTGGGACTACAGGTGCCCTCCACCATGACCGGCTAATTTTTTGTATTTTTAGCAGAGACGGGGATTCACCGTGTTAGCCAGGATGGTCTCCATCTCCTGACCTCATGATCTGCCCGCCTCAGCCTCCCAAAGTGCTGGGATTACAGGCGTGAGCCACCGCGCCCAGCCTCTAGTCCAGGCTTTCATCGGCCTTGGTGCAGCTACTCTTCATCTTGCACCCTGTTATGGCTATGAGAAGAGTATTCCTGGCCAGCCTGCTGCTCCCAGGCGAGGGGTGAGGGACGTGTAAGATAAAACCGCCCTGGTGACTTGCTAATAACCAAAGACCATCCAGATATTCCTGAGCACTAATAAATGATCATTGCTCTCCGAGTTTTGTCATTGCTTGTTACAATTACTGTACCATCTATAAGGTCTATTTTAAAGAATATGTGCCAAATGAATGGGTGTATGGGCACGTGCACAACATATACACGTACTAAATGGAGTGGAAGTCTTGGTGTCTTACATCCAGATAACCATCTGGTAAGAATAAATTCATTAACATCAAAGGTAAGGGAATTTCAGTATTTTGGTTTTCCTTTAGAAAGCTGTAACCATTCTATTTCCTGCTCAGTTCTCTTGTTAAAAGCCTAGAGGATGTTTTCAGACAGTGTAGCTGCTTAGCTCTGGCTTTGGTCTTTGATGAATTTTACCTGATAACTGATACTTAAAGAGACCCTCTGTGCACCACCACTGACACATCTCAGTAAGAGGGAGACATCTTGACCCCTGAAGGGCAGTGACAGTTCACTGCTCCTCTGTCGAGCCCATCCTGGTTGCACTCAGTGGCAGAACCACCCGAGATGGTTTTGACTTTGAACAACATCAGCAGTGAGTTGAATTGGGAAGTAACTTTGCAACTTCAAAGCCTGCCATCGAGTGGTATCATATCATTTTATGATGTAAGACACCAGACAGAGGCTGAATGCAGAAGGAAAAAAAAGTGTGATGTGCAAGTATATATTCACCACACACACATACCTACAAACGTCACAGGCATTTGAAGCTGTTCTCAGATTGTGACTAGGTGAAAGGGTTCTGTATAACTTTGGCTTTTGATATATTTACCTATCTGGCACTAGCAATGAATATTTGATACAGTCATAGCTACATGCTTAGACTATGACTAAGTATATTAGATGAAGAACTGGCCTAATATTGACAGAAATCAGATCCAAATAATCTTGCCTTAAAAAAACCCACAAATTTTTGTCTCAATGTTCTGTTTAACATGCTTTATGCTAACTCAACTGAGAAAATTGAATTTGGGTCAATTGTTACAAATATAGACTAATGCATTCAAAGGCTATGTAGTTTTATGGCTAATTGATTCTGTTTAGGTGATGTTTGCAAAAAAATTACTTTTATAATGCATGAATAAAAAGATACATGTTATGATAGTTGGAAATCTGTGAAACGTACCCTAATTTTCTAATATCAAAGTAAGACATAAACATACTTTGATTTGATTTGAGCTAGATTTTTAGCAAGATTTGTATAATTTCAATAACATATTAAAGAGTTGCATTTGTAAGTGGGAGGGTTGCAGGGTTTAGAACCAAATAATCCATTTCCGCCTTGGTGGTTTGAGGCGAAATGTGCGGGAGATGTTTCTATTGGAAGAAAGGCTGGAAGTGGCCAGCCAGTTGAAACAAAGCCCTGCCATTCCACAGAAGAGAAGTGTGTGATGAAGAGAAAGGTGGCAGTGCTGTGCACCATTATCTGCCACTTTTGCCTTATTAAACTTGCCACCCAATTAGATACGACCTAGTGTTTGTGTTCTATTTTGAAGTTCTTCTATGTCTTCTATTTTATATATTTTTTCTGTTATATTGATCTGATTAAGATGAATACTGTCACATATCATTAGCAAGTTCTGATTACTTGACCATTAGAAAGAATGTTTATTTGTTCTGTTCATCCATTTAATACCACCTTCAAATTCATAGTTTTCTACAGGGATGTCTAATAGGCATGTTAAAATTAACTGTCTAAAAGGAACTCTTGACTCCTTCCCTTCCACCAAACCTGTTTTGCCCAGCCTTTCCCACCATCATAAATGGCCTCACCATTCACCCATTTACTCAGACCCAAGCCTAGGGATTGTTCTTGATTTCTCTCCTTCTCTTGCTTTCCACCTCCAATCCATGTGCCAGCCCCCTAACAGTTTTATTATTTAAAAAAATCTTCTTCCGATGCTACCACCATAGTTCAAAACATCATTGTCTTTCATCTAAGCTGCTTTAAAAGCTTCCTGATGGGTTTTCCTGATTTGACTCTTTCCCCTTATATTGAATTCTCAGGCAGCATCCAGGGTGAGTTTTTAAACACGAAATCAGATCATATCAATTTCTTGCTCAGAACTTTCCAGTGGTTTCCAAGCACCCTCTGAATAAAGTCTAAATTTCTCATCTCAGCCTACAATGACCTTTATGATTTAGTCCCTGCTAATCTCTGTAATGTTTTCTCCTTCTGCTCTCTGCTCACTCTACCCATGCTGGCCTTCCTGCTATTCTCCAAATGTCCCATGTTTGTGCCCACCTCGAGCCTTTTCACTTGCTGTTCCCTCTGCTTGGAAAACCACACACCACCCCCGTTCTTTGCTGCCTTGCTCTCTCACTTCTTCTAGTGACATTTCTTCTCAAATGGCACTTCCTCAAAGAGGTCTTGTCTAGCTACCCTATCCGACATAGCCCTCCATGCTCTATAAGCTCTTACCCCTTGACCTTCATTGCAGTGCAACCTGCCATCCATTGACAGCTGAGTACTCCTCTCAAAGAAAGGAATTCTGGATGCAATTGCTAGCTTTTCCTTATTATTATTTTTAATGGAAACAAAACGGCATCTGCTGCCAGTTCAAATACTGAGTTCAGAGTTCTGTTCTTTCCTGCTGAAATTTATAATTCTACTCCCATTCTTCTGGTTCTCCTTGCCTTGTAAACAACAAATGTGTGAACCACTGTGACTTCCATATTATACTGATGATTCCCCTGTTTACCAATAAAGCGTGACCTAATTTTCATAACAGAAACATTCATTGTTGAACAGTGTATTGTGCAGGTTTGTAAATGTGTAGAAAATGGCACAAGCAAACTGAAATGTACATGCAAATGTATTACAGTGGGAAATAATATTTTTATTTTTCAATTATAAATACTGTGTTTGATTATCCTTCATATACTATTTGCATATATTTATGTGTTTTTTGTGTTAAAGAGGAAAAACTTAAAAAGCTAATGAGATCCTAAAGTGAAATAAAATGAACATGTTTACAACAGCAACAAGAAAGGAATATGTCAAGATAGATCTATCACAGTGATATATATACATGTGTGTAGATAGATTGGTGAGATAGATAGATAGATAGATAGATAGATAGATAGATAGATAGATAGATAATAGAGCTTGTCCTTGGCACGCCTTCATCCAGTGTTGCAATGACAATCTATACAATGCAAGTATTTGTACTTTTTATACTTTCAAGAAAAGCAGATATAAATTGAATGCACATGCTTTTGTTTTTAGTATCCTTTCATGGAAGCAATAAAATATTCTAGAGAGAAAGATAGACAGAGGGAAAGAGAGAGAGAGAGAGAGAGAGAGAAACTAATTCAGGGAAATGAGAAGAAGAAAATAAATATCACTCCTACTCCTCCGCCTAAAGACAATGATGGAAATAATTGTCATATTTCTCTTATATTTTTTATTTGTTAGTTTTTTTCTCCCAACCAAGTATGCTTTTTAGTGTGGGTCTCTGTGTGTTCGTTTTGGTAATGTCTAATAACACTTCTAACCTGGAGATTTGTTTCTTAGAAGCAAAGTTCTGCTTATCACAAGCTGGCTCCATCAGAGCCATTTCTCCTTACGGTTTCCTTCTCATTGTTTACCGCTTACTACACCTTCTTCACAATATAAGCAAGCTGCCTTTCTAAGGGATGGACTGATATTTTGGCTACAGGTCTTAATATTCCTTTTCAGAAATTGAGAGGTTCTCTTTGCTTTTCTAGGCCTTAATTAAGTGATTGGTTATTTCGTAAACAGTAAGATAACATTTACCACTCACAATTGTCAAATTTTTAAAACTCAAGTAAACTTTTTTCCTTCTTCAAACAAGTCTCTTATTTTCTCCTGAAGTTAATGGCAGACATTAATACCAGTTTCTTGACCAGCTGCTAAGGAGATTCCTTTCCCTGAAAAAGTTAAAGTAGTTAAGAATCACCCTCAAACCCCAGGAAGGATGGTCAACAAAAAAAGATGTCTTCATGGTCAAGTTTTATGGACACAAGAAGAATCGCAAACAAGGGAGATGACTCAATCCATCTTTTATTACTTAGACCATCGATGGTGATGATGTGGAATTTACAACAGTTCTTTTCTTGAGACACGATAATAGTTACCTTTTGCTACATAACAAACCGCCTCATAATATAATGCCTTAAAAACAGACATCTATTATATTTTAGGACTCTCTGGCTTGGGAAGTCTCTCCATGTGGTATCTCTAACCTGAACTGGCTGGCCCAGGCTTGTTTTCATGGTGACAGAAAGGATCCACCTATCCAGAGGGCGAGCCCCCTTGCACAACACTTTTCATGTCTCTGATTGTGTAAGACTTGCTACTGTCCCGCTGACCAAAGCCAATTACATGTTCAAGTTCAGATTCAAGGAACGAGCTCTCACTTCTCAGGGGAGTGCTGCCAAGAATTTATGTACATTTCAGCAGTCTATCGATCCCACAAATAGGAGAGGCCAGCTTTTGCTCTTTTTAAAAAATAAAGCTTATACAATAACACCAGTACATAATTTCTCTACACAATGAGTAACTATATTTTATGTTTTCTCTTTCGGTTTTCCTCAAAACTTGTATAGATCATCTTTTGAGATGAATAGTGGAGCCCTTGTAATACACCACATTCTCAGAATGCTGAGGACAGTTTATTCAGCCCAGGACAGCTGCCTGAGGTTGTATGGTCTGTGCACCGCATGATGCAGGAGATGCTATTCACGCCATATTCTTACCAATTTTGTATATTTATTGATATACTGTCAAACAATAGCTACATTTCTAGAGAGAAGGACTTCTTTTTTCTAATTCTTACAAAAATGACTTGTTGATTTGCAACTCATGCTGACAAGCCATCCTTTCTTAAATGAAGAAAGACTTGTTTAACAACTGGCAAAGAATTCTCCACCTTGTATTGATTATCTTTAGCCCCTCATTTCTTCTGCCTTGAAATGCTTGATTTTTCCTGTTTTCCAGAGTATGAAGTCACTTTAGTCTTAAGTCTCATAGATTGTGTTAGATCACATTCGTGTTTACAAGCCAAATATTTCACAATTTTCAAGTACCTTGTCTACATTGTTCATTTTCCAAATCTGAAATTATTTCTCTCTGGACTCATTTTTATTTGAAGTTCTACTCTAAATGATTTTTCTTTTTCTGTTTCACTGTATAAAGTTCTTTCTTCCTCTCAGGGGATCTCTGCTAATCCCTTTAACCACTGATTGCCAAAGACATTCACAACCCCTGTGTTGGCTTATTTCTTTGTTAAGTAAAATTTTTTCATCCTTTGAAATTGAAAATCTGAAAGTTTTTCTTAAGTCTATGAGCAACCATTATTTATAAAGCTGTATCATATCTTAGAATTAGGTAGCGTATTAGCTTCAGTTGCAAAAAAAAATAGGCAATAGAGAAAATAAAAGATATATGTATATAGCGTTAAAGAAATGTACATAAGCAAAAAGAAAACGAGGCTGTGTGTGTGTGTGTGTGTGTGTAGTCTAGTCATGCTTTGCTTAACAATGGGGAAATGTTCTGAGAAATGTCATGTTATGCAGTTTCATCATTGCACAAACATCATAGACTGTGCTTATACCAACCTAAATGTTATAGCCTATTACACACCTAGGCAATACAGTATAGCCTGTTGCTCCTAGGTTACAAACCTATACAACATGTTACTGTACTGAATATGGTAGGCAATTGTAGTGCAGTGATATTTGTGTGTCTAAACATAGCTCAACATAGAAAAGATACTGGAAACCATCATTCTCAGCAAACTATCGCAAGAACAGAAAACCAAACACTGCATATTCTCACTCATAGGTGGGAATTGAACAATGAGATCACGTGGACACAGGAAGGGGAACATCACACACCGGGGCCTATTGTGGGTGGGGGGAGGGATAGCATTAGGAGATATACCTAATGTAAATGACGAGTTAATGGATGCACCACACCAACATGGCACATGTATACATATATAACAAACGTTGTGTACATGTACCCTAGAACTTAAAGTATTATAATAAAAAAATAATAATTATAAAGAAAAGATACTGTAAAAATATGGTTGAAAAAGATAAAAATGGTCCACTTGTATAGGTCACTTACCATGAATGGAGCTTGCAGGACTGGAAGTTGCTCTGGGTGAGTCAGTGAGTAGTTGGTGAATGTGAAGTCCTCAAACATTACCACACTACTGTAGACTTCAGAAACACTGTCCACTTAGGCTACACTAAATTTAGAAAAAATATTTTTCTTTCTTCAATAATAAATTAATTTACTGTAACATATTTTACTTTATAGATATTTTTAACTTATTTTAACTTTTTGACTATTTTGTAATCACACAATTTAAAACACAAACACGTTGTACAGCTATACGAAAATATTTTATTTCTCTGTATCTTTGTTCCATAAGCTTTTCTTCCATTTTTAAAATTATTAATTTTCATGTATGTACTTATTTTCACTTTTCAGACTTTTTCGTTAAAAACTAAAACAAAAATACACACATTACCTTGGGCCTACACAGGGTCAGGATCATCGATGTCACTGTCTTCCACCTCCACATCTTGTCTCACTGGAAGGTCTTCAGGAGTGATGAACTCGTGGAGCTGTCAGCGCCTATGATAATGACACCTTCTTCTGGATACTTCCTGAGGCTGTTTTACAGTTAGCCTTTTTAATTACACAAGGAGTACACTTTAAAATCATGATAAAAAGTTTAGTATAGTAAATACATAAACCAGTCACATAATTTTTTTTAACTTGTTTTTTATTTTTTTTGAGACGGAGTCTCGCTCTGTCGCCCAGGCTGGAGTGCAGTGGCACAATCTCAGCTCACCACAACCTCTGCCTCCTGGTTTCAAGCGATTCTCCTGCCTCAGCCTCCCAAGTAGCTGGAATTACAGGCTCGCACCACCATGCCTGACTAATTTTGTATTTTTAGTAGAGCCGGGATTTTTCCATGTTGGTCAGGCTGGTCTCAAACTCCAGACGTCAGGTGATTCGCCTGCCTCAGCCTCCCAAAGTGCTAGGATTACAGGTGTGAGCCACCGCACCTGACCTAAGGTAATTGTTTATTATCAAGTATTATGTATGTACATAATCGTGCTAGACTTTTATGTGACTGGCTGTGCAGTAGGTTTATTTATACCAGTAGCACCACAAACACATGAATAATTGTGCAATGATAATAGTGCACATGAGTAGTTGTGCTCTGACATTATGATGGCTATGACATTATTAGACAATAGGAATTTCTCAGCTCCATTGAAATTTTATAATACCACCACTGAATATGCAGTCCATTATCGACCAAAACATCGTTTTGTGGCACATGACTGTATATATAGTTAAAGTTATTATGAAAAGTAACACTGAATCTGTATATTTACTTCTATTTGAAGAGTTTAAAGGATTTTAAAATTTGTATTTGCGAGTGAGTGTGCAAGAAATAAGGAAGGTCAGAAAAGTTTTACATCTGTGAATCTCATCCTGAGAGGGTTGTTTGTAAATTAAAACTACATGTATTTTCATCAACAACTGGCTCACATTCCTTAAACTATTAAGTTTGCAGGTAGACACACATGCATGTGTGTGAGTGCACCTCCCCACCCCCCCACACATAATGATGTGTTTTAGTTTTGCATTTGAAGGAAAGGAATGCTAGGTTTTCTTGCCCATAAATTTATTTTTTAAATTTATTTTAATTTATATATATATATATATTTAGAGATAGAGTCTTGCTTTTTTGCCCAGGTTGCAGTGCATTGGCATGATCATAGCTCACTGCAGCCTCGAACTCCTGAGCTCAAGCAATCCTTCTGCTTCATAAGCCACTGCATCCAGCCTTGCCCACAAATTTCTAATTTTACCCCTGCTTCTTTATATCTTCTGAGAAGAAAGAGATGTTTCCTCTATCAGTGGTCATGCAAAACCTTTCTAAGTCTAAGGAAGAATTGTGGTGGACATAAAGATCTTTGAATCAGGACTAAGAAAAGTGGATTCTACCTAAGCTTGAAAGACTGACTTCACTTCTCTGGAGAGATGATGGGTTTGGATGAAATAATTCCAGAAGACTTTCTCATTTTTACTCATCTCTGACTCTATTACAGCTTTTCTATTTCACCCTTGTTCTCAACTCTCATCAGGAACTTAAAAGAAAGACTCAAACTCACAAACAGTGAGGAAGAGAGACAGAGAAAACAATAATGTAGGGTATCAGTCAGCTACTGGCACGCTAGTGCTGCGTAACAGACCGTCCTGGAACTCAGTGGCTTACAACAAGGTTTTGTTTTTTTAATTCAGGGGTGCTGGAGCAGACCTGCCTTAGGCTATAGGTCACCCAACCTTGGCTTCAGGCAAAGATCCTGAAAGAAGGGCTCAAATCCACTCCCTGTGTCTTAATCTAAGCCCTTAGATAAAGGGGCCACCTCCTGGGACACACCCTCCTCCTGGCAAGCAGGATAAACACAGGTCCTGGCCAAACACCCAAGCACACTTCAACCTTCTTCTCATGTCCAATCTGCTGACATTCCATTGGCCAAAGCAAGTCTTGAGATCGAACTCCAAATCAATGAGGAATGAGAGTGTGTTCTGTCCACGGGTAGGAGGGATTTGGAAAAGCCATAGATATTTGCAGAACAATAATCCAATTTTCCAGATTCTACTACAAGTCTCATACACTGAAATGCCTCCAGAAATTGACAGGAATTAAGTAAACAGCAGAGGGAACACACCAGCAAGATCAGGCAGCAGGGACTCAGCCTCAGGGACAAATGTTTCTTGTTGTGTTTGTTTTTTCCTTTTGAGGCAAGGTCTCCCTCTGTCACCCAGGCTGGTGTGCAGTGGCACAATCATTGCTCACTGCAGCCTTTACTTCCTGGGCCCAAGTGATCCTCCCACCTCAGCCTCCAAGGTAGCTGGGACTACAGGCACACACCACCACGCCTGGCTAATTATTTATTATTATTATTATTTTTAAAGATGGGTTTTTGCCATGTTGTTCAGGCTGGTCTCGAACTCCTGGGCTCAAGTGAGCCTCCCACTTTGGCCTCCCAAAGTGCTAGGATTATGGATGTGAGCCACCACGCCCTGCCAGAGTTTGATTTTCAGAGAGGGGAGATAGAAAGTCACAGTCTTTTGTCTAAGTTTTCTATTAAAAAAATAGTTAGAAAGCAGCTTACTTTAAAATAATATGTATGTCTGAGTAAAACAAAGCATCTGCAGAACAGATACAATTTTGAGATTGTTATTTGCAAGCTTTGACTAGAAATCTCTCTTGTTTACCAATATACGACCCTATAATTACGCATCTAAAATAGTTTTAAAATCTTTCTGGGCCGGGCATGGTGGCTCACACATGTAATCTCAGCACTTTGGGAGGCTGAAGTGGGTAGATCATGAGGTCACGAGATCAAGACCATCCTGGCTAACAAGGTGAAACCCCATCTCTACTAAAAATACAAAAAAAAAAAAAAAAAAATTAGCCAGGCATGGTGGCAGGCGGCTGTAGTCCCAGCTACACAGGAGGCTGAGACAGGGGAATGTCGTAAACCTATGAGGTAGAGCTTGCAGTGAGCCGAGATCACGCCACTGTACTCCAGCCTGGGCGACAGAGCGAGACTCCATCTCAAAAAACATAATAATAATAAATAAATAAAATATTTATTTTGTATTCAATGAGGCCATAATTTCATCCTGCCCCAGGCAGAGTTAACACATGGTCAAGCTCTTTGGCCTAAACTTGTGTAGATCTTTCCTAAAGACTAAGGACTATGTACCTATGATGTTACAATATTGCATCACTAGAGAAACACAGGATTTACTCAGCACTTTCAAGTACATACATGACTTAATCCATATAGTAAGTGATGCTATTAGCATTTTGTAGTTGAGAAAACTGGGGCTCAGAAAAATTACATGAATTTTTCAAGGTCATATGGCTATAGCAGAGCTAGGTTTCTAGGTCATTTAACTCTTTCTCAACTGGCAAGGAAGCTAAGTAATCATAGATTCACAGCACACCAAAGCTGTTTTGGCTACTGTTATGATTTGATTCTAATATTAAATATGTGATTAGAATGGTTGTATTAGTATGTTTTCACACTGCTATAAAGAAATACCCCAGACTCAGGGAAAGAGGCTTAATAGTTCCGCGTGGTTGGGGAAGCCTCAGGAAACCCACAATCATGGCGGAAGACAAAGGGGAAGCAAGGATCTTCTTCACATGGTGGCAGGAGAGAGAAGAAAGAAGGAGGAGCTTCTAAACATTTATAAAACCATCAAATATTGGGTGCACCAAAATCTCAGAAATCGCCACTAAAGAACTTATCTAATCAAACACCACCTGTTTCCCAAAATCGATTTAAGTACAAAATAAATTCATAAAAAGAAATTAAGCATTGAAAACAGATATTTATTTCCTGGAAAAAAACAAAAAACATCAGATCTTGTGAGAACTCACTATGACGAGGAGAGCACATCACCTCCCCCTTAACGCGTGGTAATTACAATTTGAGATGAGATTTGGGTGGAGATACAGAGCCAAACCACATCAGTGGTATTTCAAAATACCTTCCTTTTGAGTCATTTAAATCCCTTCTTTGATGCAGAGGTAGTAAAAAGCCCTACCAGATAATCAGGAGGTTGCCGTTATCCCTTTTGTACTTTGTTTCATCTGCTCTTATGTCTTTGAACCTCATTTCCATCAGATGATTAAATAATAGTTATCTTGTCTACAAATAATTGGTTTTGTTTTGTGATTTCACTTGACCTCAAGTGACATGATACAGTTTTAGAATGTCACAGATGTTAAGTTGTAAATCAGGGAGCGCTATTTTTTTTAATCAGAGAAATATGATGATTCAGTGTTTAGAACATATTCTTTAAAATGAGGGGACAGAGATTCTAAACTTGATTCTGCTGCAAATCAGCCATGTGATTTGGGGCTCTGACATCTCATTTTACTCTCTGAATCATCTAGGAAAAAGTAAGATGATGATTACAAAGCACTGGGCGCTCTTTGAAAAGGCACAGCTTTCGTCTAAAATCTTATTACTAATTAATTAATCAGATCAATTCCCTGTTAACTCATCCTAATAGTCCAAGCCCTGTTAGCCAAGTATATTACAGTGATTTATTTTGACGCTTAATGGAACCGTGCAGCATTTTAGTCACAGGTTGATAACCTAAGCATTATAAACTTCAAGCAGTGTTTATAGTTTTGTTGTGGTTGTTTTTCCTGAAGACAGCTGATAAAAGATACTCTTTTAGGAGGTGCTAGCTACATCCTCCAATGCTAAAAAATACAAAATAGTGAGTATGTAGCAGGATGAGCTGCGGACAAAACCCCTCAGACACCAAGATAGTGAAGGGAATGGCTTTAATCAGCTCACAACTCTACAGGGGTCCGCATGAGAGGGTCATGATCTGATCGATTGAGCAAGCCAGGGGGTACGTGACACTGGCTGCGAGCACCAGTGGTCAGAGTGAAACAGAACAGAATGGGAGGTTTCAGCATGTCCTTCCATACAATGTCTGGAATCTATAGATAACATCAGTTGCTAGGTCAGGGGTCGAATTGTAACTGCCAGGCTGAGGTCAGGCAGGTCCAGGCCTGGTTTCGGGTCTGATTCCTTGGTTTCGGGTCTGGTTCCTAGGTGCCGGGCTATCTGCCTTGAGTTTCGCTTCTCTTTCCTTTTCTGAGTATAAAACAATGTGAGAGGGTCTCTCTCTTCCCTCAAGTAGATGTTATGAGCAGTATTGTCCTTAAAGAGAGTCACCATTGATCTCAAAGTTTGCAAAATAAGGAAGAAGAAGATGAGGAGATACAGTCTTCATTTCATTTCTTTTCCCAATATTTTGCTGCTGTTTTGTTTTTAACATCTTCCTTGGAGCAAGGAATCAAATGTCTTCCATCAAAGAAAAGCAATATTGATATGCATGTTGCACATAGTAAAATCTACATGAATTCACGGCTCCTGAAAAGGAAAATATTTTCTCTTTCTCTCTTCCTATGTTTCTTTAATGTAATAAAATAGTTTCCCTTGCAGGTCAAAGGATTCTGCCATTTCTCTTTCCTGCGCTCTAAAACAGTTGCAACCACTTGTTTTGAAACCACTTTGCTTTTGGTGTTGGGGAGTTTTAATGGAGGTATTAACTGGTGCCTAAAGGGAGGAAGTTATATATATGTAAAAGCAGGGAAGTTATAGGAAAGTAGCTATAAAGACTCTAAGCAATTCAAGAGAGTTATGTTAATTGCTGTTTCATAATGCTCCCCTGTAGTGGGAGCCTTAGGCCTCCAGAACTCACTTTTCTCTCAGTGACTCCTATTTAGTATATTTTCCTTTTTATACTGTGCTTTTTAGAGTTTTCCTGGTTTTTTTACTTTTGAAATCTTTTACTTTGAAATCTCAAAGGTTGTCCCTTGAAGGATCCACTGTTTACTTCTGAACACTTTTTAGAGATTCTGATGGGTCCAAATTCCCCAAGGACCTGATAAAGGTCTGCTTCCTCCCTTCATGCTGAGTGTGAAAGAAGGGAAGAGTCTTTCACTTCAGACTTCAGAGAGGTCTTACTAACTGGAGAGTGAGGCGAAACTCTGAGGAGTACTGGCCAGGGAGGAGGAGGGCAGCACACTGCACTGCCTCACCTGGGCATTTTCATTGCCACCCATTCCGAAAGAACTGCTAAGAGAATAGAGTGTCAGAGAAAAAAAGGAAAAAATATATTTTTCATGACAGCAGTGATACTTTCCCCTCTGTTCCTCTTCAACAGAGAAAAAAAAATTGTGTTGATGACTTTCTAAGAACAATGTGACTATATAAATGTGAAAAATTTAAATTGAATTTGGATTTGATCCTCTTCTCACACCCATTTAAATTGGTTTGTGCTCCTAGATCCTGTGCCATATCGTATGTGGAAATTTAAGAATGACAAAGTTCATAAATTTGGAAAGGAGAGGTTTGTGTCATGCGCGTCCATGTGAAGAGACCATCAAACAGGCTTTGTGTGAGCAATAAAGCTTTTTAATCACCTGAGTGCAGGCGGGCTGAGTCCGAAAGGAGAGTTAGCGAAGGGAGATAAGGGTGGGGCCGCTTTATAGGATTTGGGTAGGTAAAGGAAAATTACAGTCAAAGGGGGGGTGTTGTTCTCTGGTGGGCAGGAGTGAGAGTCACAACATGCTCAGTGGGGGAGCTTTTTGAGCCAGGAGGAGCCAGGAAAAGGACTTTCACAAGGTAATGTCATCACTTAAGACAAGGACCGGCCATTTTCACTTTTGTGGTGGAATGTCATCAGTTAAGGCAGGGCAGGGCACTTTCACTTCTTTTGTGATTCTTCAGTTACTTCAGGCCATCTGGGCATATAAGTGCAAGTCACAGGGGATGCGATGACCTGGCTTAGGCTCAGAGGCCTGACAGTTTGTTTCTTATAAAGGGTTGCAGCTTTCAGGGTGGCCATTCTGACAGGCTGAGAAGTGTAGCCTCCAGTAAGAAGCCAGAAATGAACACTTTGAGGAGGGGCAAAGGGAACAGGAATTTATGCTGAGCTCGTGACCGAATATACATATTTAATAAGCTGTAGGAGGAGTCATGAATATTTGTGATAGAAGAAACGTGCACAGATCCAACGGAGCTTTATGCCTCTTCCTGAATCTCTCTACAAAAAATGGTAGTGCAAGCATGAGCCGAGGGTGGCGTTTTCCGTGCTCTAACATCAAGAGGTGAAGCCAAGGTCAAAAAAACTCTGACTGCACATTCTCCATAGACTGGACAGAACAACTCCATGGTCAGTGTTCTCTTATCAGGCAAAAAAGGAAGGGCAGCCTCAGGCAGTTGAGTAGTGTGGTCTTTGGAAAGAACTGGTTTCTGTTTAGCCCTTAGGGAATAAAGCCTAATTGTGATTAGCCAGGGAGGGGGTGTAACAAGGCGTGTCTGACCTCCCATTTCATTATGGCCAATAAAGCAGTTTTCAAGCTTACTGTGGGGTCCTTTTGGCCAAGAGATGATCTGTTCAGTCAGTTGGGGGACTTAGAATTTTGTTTAGTTTACATATGGAATAGCCAAATATTTTATGATACACTTTGCTGGATTGTGCAATGTTTGGCAAATGAAAGAATGGGGCTTTTTCAGGGTGAGGGGAAGGTCAGAGAATTCATCCCAGGATATCTTGAAGAAGTGAAATAATGAGGCAGACAAGACCAGCCTTGAACAGACTGCCATGTTTCTTGAGCTTCAGGAAGTTTCTTTGGAATGCCAAAGTAAGAATAAAGTTGGCCTCCCATAAATATTAGGGCCATTTGGTGATGCTTACTCAGATCCAAAGAAATAAATTATAACAAAACTGGGAAAGTCCCCATGAATCAGGGCCAAATTTATAAGCATACACCTACAAGTCTGGAATTCCAGGCCTGATATCTCAAACATAAAGCCCTAGGGCAAATGTATTTCACGTTGGTTGGCATAAAATTGCTTCCATTTCCACAGTATTTTAAAAACAAAATGAAGTTATTGACAATGCTTCACAATTGAAGTTTTCACTTAAAAATACATATTTCTGGCACACATGTCCAAGAATTGAATAGCAGCTACTTCTTTCGGCAGTAACACGAACTCACCTGGTGCATGTGTTTATGTCTTACCCACCATCCCCTTACACACATACTCCCAAGTATCTGACTCTTGACACTCTTCCCTTACTCCCTTGACCTGCTGTACCTCCCTTGCTGTTCTGTTTATCAAGCCGGACCCTGTCCTGTCCCAAAATGTTCTCCGGAGTGATGGGCTGTGTTTTCTGGGAGGCTTCTCTCACCTGAAGGACAAGTTTGAACTGCCTGGCTGCCTTTGCTGACTGACGCTGGCTATTTCTGACTTAGCTCTCTGCTCCATTTGGTGCTGGCTTCTTCTAGTTGTGGATCCCAGGCTGTCATCTTGACCATACTCCAGACCACCCAAAATGTCAACTTGGCAGTCGTTTAAATCAAATTATATAATAAAATAATTAAACTGTTAGGCTGTGCTGATATACACTGATACTGTCAGTACACACACCTACAAGAGTGGTCTCTTTCTAAACTACATGACAATGAGAACATTCCCTTTTAAAAGTTCGTATTTTCAAATCTGCCTAACAGCAACATATTCGTTCCAAAAATACATTTCTATTTTACAGGAGGGAGAGAAGAAACCAAAGCAAAACTAAATTTCATGTCTTGATTACTCAACAAGAGAGTGTATTGATGACACAAGTTGTCCTGAGTTAGGTAGTGATTATATTTAAGTGCCATAGAAAATTTTCTTGGAAGAGATTGCAATCACTATAAGTACTTAGCATTGCATTGCTTACATGAAAAGAATGCGACTGTTGAGAGGAAAAGAAGCCTCTTTAGTATAGATTAGTCTGCCTATTGTCCATTTAACTATGAATGAAAGTTGAAATTCGGTTCATTGTGATTCAAGCTAGATTCCTAAAAAACAACAGTCCTTGTTTAAGGAACTACCTGGAAGTTCTGGTTTGCTCTTTTGCTGGTGCAGTTACTTGTGGAGGTTATAAGAATTTAGGAACATGGATTTTTCCTGTTACTACAGCATAAATATGTTATGATATACAAATATACATGTATATCTGAATATGTATACTGTGTATATTTACACACACATACATATTCTAAAACTCTTCTACTTCAACCAGGGCAGCAGCTACTCTTCTATTTAGTTTTATAAGATATAAGATTGTACTTAAAGAGAAAGTGCTGGTTTGGTTAAGTAAAATTTAGAAAAATACTAATCTAGTCCAACTCTCCAATTTTCTACATGAAGAGACCACTGAGAGACATGATGATATTTTTTTTTCATCACACTGTTGGTTAGTGACAGCGCCAAGTTGATTTTCTTTTCCCCTCCCTTCCTTCCCTCCTTCCCTCCTTCCTTCCTTCCTTCCTCTCTCTCTCTCTCTCTTTCCAGATGGAGTCTTACTCTGTTGCCCAGACTGGAGTGCAGTGACACTATCTCGGCATACTGCAACCTCTGCCTCCCAGGTTCAAGCAATTCTCCTGCCTCAGTCTCCTTAGTAGCTGGGATTACAGACGTGAACCACGACACATGGCTAATTTTTGTATTTTCAGTACACTATGCTGGCCAGGCTGGTTTTGAACTCCTGCTCTCGAGAGATCTGCCTGCCTTGGCCTCCCAAAGTGCTGGGATTACAGGCGTGAGCCACTGTGCCCCACCAGAGCCGGGTTTAGAATACAAGGCTCCCAACTCCTATTCAAGTATTCTTTGTACTGTGTTTGGCCAATATTTATTGATTGTTTGCTATGCACAGACACCGTGCCAAGAGTGAATTTCCTGAGGTGATAATCCCACTAACCCCATGAGGTCAATCTTACACATGTTAGAGAAAAGGATAAAAACCCTCAGGGAAGATAAGTAACTTGGTCAAGTTTGCACAGCTACAAAGTGCAGTGTCAAAAATTCAAGTCTAATTTAATCTAATTCCAATGTCAATAACTACTTTTATCCACTTCTCTCTACTTTCCTCATAACCATTTTTTTTCCAGGTCTATTCTAAGACCACAAAAGCCAACTTTGTGTGCGTTTCTATATCCATTCATAAAATAATAGACCAAAATATATTTGATTATGGTATATTATTAAATGTTCTGTATTACTCTGAACTCTATTATTCTTTAAAAATTTTTAAGTTATATTCATAATTGACACATAAATACTGTACATGTTTCTGAACTTCATTCTTAAAGGAACAATTGTAGCTAAATCAAAGTTGACATCCGGGCAATTTCTGCTTCACAGATTTTGAGGGCCTGGAAGAAGATTTGATTAGATTATTTTAATCCCTCGATGAATTTCATTTACCAATATAGGCGAAAACTTAGTGAAAGATCTTTGAACCTTAAATATTTTACTTAAGGTACAGAGGTTATAAAATACAGAATGGTTGAAATGAATGAACTGTTGTCTTAGATAGTATGCCATTTCAACATGAGAAGGGAATTTGAGGATTTGTTATCTATAAACACTTTGTGAGACCAATTTAATGTGGTGTTCCACTCTTTGGTTGAGTTGATTTCTTGGTCACTCTTCCCACCTCTGGCAACCAGATCTGTTTCTTCCTGTGGTTCCACCTCTTCTGTGCTCTCCTTGAATCCTCATGTTTCTCAGGCATCTTTCCATGTCCCTCTTCCTATCTGTCCTATCACTTTCTGTTTCTTCACATGATCACCTTCCTTCATACTTTTGAACAACACATATGTGCTCATAACCTCCATATTTATATCTTTACCGCAAATCTTTCCACAAAGCTGAAGATGAGCTGCTGACCTGATGGTCCCACTCAAATGTCCCAAAACCTCAGTGAACATAACACTTCTGGAACTTCATTCATCTACCACACCCCAAATTTATATTTCTCATGTATTTCCTGTGTGAGCTGGAGACACTACCGCTTTCCCATTGCTGAAGTGAGAAACCTAGAATTTACCTTACAATGCTGCCATCTTCTCACCAAGAACCCTTAATCAGTAACCAAATCCCATTAAAACCATCTCATTTAAAAGAACAGAATGCTCCAGTTGCCTTCTCTTTCATATTCCTGTTGTAACTTTCTTACATTATTTTATTTTATTTTATTTTATTCTTCCTTTTTTTTTTTTTGAGATGGAGTCTTGCTGTGTCGCCCAGGCTAGTGTGCAATGGCGTGATCTTGGCTCACTGCAACCTCTGCCTCCCAGGTTCAAATGATTCTCCTGCCTCAGCCTCCCGAGTAGCTGGGATTACAGGTGCGCACCACCACACCTGGCTAATTTTTGTAGTTTTGTATTTTCCTTTTTCAGTAGAGACAGGGTTTCACCATGTCGGCCAGGTTGGTCTTGAACTCCTGACCTCAGGAGATCCACCCACCTCGGCTTCCCAAAGTGCTGGGATTACGGGTGCCAGCCACCACACTTGGCCTCTTACCTTATTTTCAAAAGGAATGTGCAGAAGAGGCCCACATAGGCATTTCTCTTTCACTGTCTCATGTCCGAGTTGTGAAATCGCCTTTCATTTGTTCTCCCTGACTGCAGGTTTGTTGTCTGCCTCCTGCAACTGGTCTTCCACTCTACTGCCAAAGTCATCTTTCTAAGATGCAAATCCAACTGTGTCTATTCCCTGGTTCTCTGGTCCTGCAACAGGTAGAGGGAGAAGTCCAAAATTCTTTGTGTGGCCTGCAAGGCCATCATGACTTCCACGTCTCCAAGTTCCTCTTGCACCACTCCGCTTTATGGGCATAAAGATCCAGTCATATTACATTTCCCAGTTTCCTGAATGCAGTCTGCTGCCCTGTGCTTCTTTGCCTCCTTACTTGCCATTGGCATATGCCTTGATTTCTAAAATCATGACCGTAGCTACCTGGGGGAACTGACACCTGTGTGTTTTCATCAAAACTCTGTCCTGATACCTTACTGGCGTTGCTAAACCATGTAGTTAAATAAGTTCTTTCCATGTTTTGCCTCTGTATTCTGAAGGGGCTCCCACTGCTGCATATATGATATTCTACTATACTTCAGGCTAATTTACTGGATCACACAATATACAATTATTTTGCCTAATAGACTGGAAACTTCTTGGGATATTTCATCCATGTCTTTATCTTCAACAGCTGGCATGAAGCCTTTCACATAGTAGATGCCTAAACAATGTTTGTTGAATGAATGCATAAATTTTGAACATGGGTTATGGTATACACTTTAACAGATACAGCATTTTCTGTTTCTGTTTTATATGAGATGAGTGACATCTCTCTGAACTCTAAGAGAGAGTGAACTCATGAATCTACAGATAATGAAAGGCTCAGAGAAGTCCAGTAACTTTGCAAAGATATACAGCTACTGAATGGCTGGTTGTCTGTTACTGTATTTAATTTTTCCCTGCTGCAGACATTTATCTGTGTGAACTTAGGGAAATTACTTGATCTGTTTGTGCTCCATTGTCCTCATTTTTAAAATAAGATAATAATATCTAATCTCTCACTAGTGTGATGACCCAATGAATATTATATCTAAAGCATAAAGCACACAGAACAGTCTAGGCACGTATTAAACACTCACAGAGTTAATTGTCATTAGTATCACCAATATCATTATCAGTGGAGAAGATGGAGAAGTTTCGAATCACTGGATGAGTTCTCTCATTGTCATTCCCTATTTTGTTTTATCCCAAAAGTCAGATGATAGTGTTGTCCAAACTTCTTTTGTTAGCTAACCACTAAAGGACAATTGAGCTCTAGGAGCCTAAAGAAGTAGAGAAAGAAACATACATTTCAGTATGATGACTCCACTTTAGTCTATGAGTATGAATTGAAAGGAGACAGATGATGGACTAGATGCCCAAACATGAGAAGTCCAGTTACCTGAATCTTAAATCTCCACCAGTATTTTCAGAGTTACTAATTCTGGGAACCCCGGGCATGTCAATAGCAAGGTTAAATAAAGCAAAAGTCTCAGATCCTTGTTCTGTATGTCTACTTATTTCTCTGATGTATGAATACGTTGCAGAGTATCTTCAACAACCACTTCCAGTCATAATTGAAGGAACTGACCACCAAAGAGAGAATGGAAAGAAAAGCGACTTATAGCTCATATGCTGTCTTGATAAAGGATCTAGGTTTTATGAAATATTATGGAAACTTTAAGTGCTGAGAAGTCTATGCAATCTAATCAAAGATTGCAGTGCTACGAGTAAAAGAAAAAAATGTAACAACAAAGAGGGATTGGAGAGGAGTGGAAGAAACAGCAAGTAGGGATCACACAGAGACTAACAATGATAATTCAATTTAAGCTGGTCCTTTAATTGTCATATCCTATGGGGATCCCAGGAGTTGCCTGGAGACTCTGCATTATTATTCAGAGAACATTTGGAATTAATGCCACTCTTATTGTTGAAATTCTCCCTAGAGTTGTTTGCATACACCTTGATATGGATGTTCTAAGAAGCTATTATCTCTTTATATGCATTAGATTGCAGAACAGCTACATTAGAGATGCTCTTGAACTTTGATTTAATCAAACAGGCATTTTTGTGCTTCAGTCCTAATGATGGTTCCAGTGGTTCATCCAGTAGTTCCTGATATTTGGGTAAAGAGTTAGGCAATGTGAGCTGTCCATTGAGATATTTTGCTTTGCTTAATTCAGTGTGATGCTGTGAAACCTCAACCATTAACAGTTTGAAAGTGTGCCCATGTATCCAAATACCAAGTAGCAGCAGGAAAAGAGTTTTCTGCAGCCAATAACAATTAGAGGTTTATTAAGACTCTGGAAAACTTACTGGCTGGTCAAAAAAAAAAAAAAAAAAACCAATGATAATCTCCACCTCACTCAGGGAATTTAAGGTTGTTTGTTTGTTTGTTTGTTTGTATTCCCCTCCACAGCCTAAGGATTCAGAAAGGTCAGAAAAACAGAAGTCACTTTTCCTGATACTTCTTCCCATAAAGACTTGCCTTTCTGCCACAGAAAGAAATAGATTTGTATAACTCCCATTATTGTAGAAAATACAACCAAGAACCTGCCACAGGAGATATCCTGAAAACCATTGCAACTGTTCCACACTGGGCAAAAAGACATCTCTAGTTGTGTTGGAGCCTTATTGATGTTTTGTGTTGCTATGTTCTGCTGTGCCATTCTTGTATGAAAAATAGGAAAAAGATAAGTTATAATGCATTTTAGCATATCAGACCTTGGTTAGCACATTTAGCTTAGAGGAGTTGCTCCATTACAAAATTGCCTCTTTGTAAATCATATTATTTTTTAAAAAACACATGTGTCTTCTCAGGGAATTGCCCTCTGAATATAAATCTTGGAGAATTGATACTTAAATTCCACTTAGTACCACTGTAATTAACCAACATTTTATGGCCTAGCCCACTTCTACCTTCGAATGTATAGTTTAGTGGGAAAGACACATGTTAAACAAACAGAAAAATAAATATTTATTTAAGATTCTAGTAAATCTTTTAACTAGACAGAGAATAGCCTTGCCACATGAGACAATAGACTAAGAATGGCTTACATTAATTTACTGGTCTGGTATGAATATACCAGCAGATAGTTAAGCTGAGTTCTGAAGGATGAGACAGTAAAACCATTGGGAGAACAAAGGAAGAACACTAGGCTGTGCAGAAATTGTTGTGGTTTGAAAAAACTGAGTGGGGAACGGGAAGAGGCCCACCTTGCCAAAAAGGTATTTAAAAATAAGAAGGAAGAGGACAATGGCATGCAATGGTAGGCAAGGCTTTATCATAAAAGAGTTTAAGAATATTGTGGCTCTAGTGAAAGTATGAAGCAGAGGAATTTAAATACCTGATTGTCATTTTGAAAGATCATTCTAGCTATTATTTGATGAATGGATTGCTATAGGGCAAGGGGCAACATGGAAGTTCATTGGGAGGCTTCTGTAGTTGTTTACAAAGTAAACAGTAATGGTTTAGGCTAGGGTGGTATCCATAGAAACAGAGAAGGAGACAGATTCAAGATGCATTTTTGAGGGAAAACCGAGAGTTGTATGAATTCAATGTGAGGGATGCAGGACTATGTGACTATCTCATGAATGCCCTCCTGGTTTCTGGTCTGAGTGCTTGGGTAGATGGTGACACTATTTACTGAGATGACAAGGGCATCATCTATACCTTGAATACATTGAATGTATTTCTTAATTTATCCCTCATTCGTCCTTCTCCCTTTCCTTACCATGTTTCTCTAAATCCTAGTTATCTTTTCAGATTTAGCATGCTTAATAAACATATTGAGTAATAATTAAAATAGTAAGTTAAAAATTTTTGAGTGGTTCTGAACACTGTATGTGCCCAATTTATTTAATCCTCCCAATAAAACTCTATAGGAGAAATCCTCTTTACAAATAAAGAATGTGGAGATACAGAGAGCATACATAACATGCCTAAGGTCACACAGCTGTATAGCAATTGTTAGGAAGAGCAAGCATTTACCTTTACAGAGTTACAGTCAAATGCAGGTGGAAGACTTACAAACAAACAGATGCAATGCTTTGGCAAAGCTGTTTTAATAATGGTATCAATGACCTTCTATGTGACCCATGCAGGGGAAACTGATCTGGCCCTGGGCAAATGTCTGTGTTATTATAACAAAATACCATGGACTGGGTAATTTATAAAGGCTAGAAAATTATTTCTTATAGTTCTAGAGGTTGGGAAGTCCAAGATCAAGATGCTAGCAGGCTCAGTTTCTGATGAGAGCTATGTCTGCTTTCAAGATGGCTTCCTCTAGCTGCATCTCTGGAGGGGAAGAACACCGTGTCTTCATATGGTGGAAGGTGGAAGTGCCCTTCAAATGCTGTCTGAAGTCTCTTTATTGGGGGCCTCAATCCCATTTATGAGGAGAGGAGACCTCATGACCTCATCACCTCTTAAGGTCTCATTTCTTAATATTGTACACATTGGCTAGTAAGTTTCAACATCTGAATTTTAGAGAGGACACAGTCAAATCATAGCAGCAGAGATAATGAAGACAGGCTTTCTGGAGGAGATGATACCTGAGCTACACTTTGAAAAGAAGGTTAAAATCCTGGTGGAATTAATGGGGGCAAAGAAGGTTTTCTCAGGTAAAGGAACATATATGCAAAGGACACTATGTAGTGGGGTAAGAGCAGGGAGAAATAATGAGATAGTATTGGAGGACAATTGATGGGAAATATGGCTAAAGAGATAGATTACAGAGATGAGGTCTGGTATTCATAGAGATGTACTTCAATTTTATTTCAAATAGATCTCTTGGTTGTATATCGAGTGAATGAATTGGGGAGGGCTGAAGTCAGAAGTCTAGAAATACAATTTGAAAACTTGTATTTTTATTTTTCTATTGGAGAAAAATGATGGTTTGATACAGAGCAATGGTGTTAGAGATGAAGAAAAGATGAATTTGAAGATTAAGTGAGACAGGACATATAAAGCACTCAGCACAAAGTTTGGCATATATTACCTGCATAAGAAATATCATTGTTTCAGATGTCTGTTGCTGTTTAACAATTCATTGTAAAGCTTAGTGGCTTAAAACAACAAACACTTATCATTTTCTACTAATTCTGTGAATGGAATGGGCTCTTCTGGGTGGTTCCTCTAGTCTTCAGTTGCAAGTAAATTTGATTTAATTGATTATGACTGAGGTCACTTATGTAGCTACATTCAATTCCAACTGGACTGGGGCTGGAGCTGCAAGAAGGGCCTGTCTTTCTCCAAGGCCTCTTTTCAGACAGGCTCTAGTCATTCACTGGTCTAGCCTGGGCAACACGGCAGCTGGGCTCTAAGAGGCAGACAGTGGAAGCTGCTAATGCTCTTCCTGTGTGGTTCCAGAAGCCCGATAACCTTTCTCCTTTCACCTTTGAATTGGTCAAATCAGTTACAAGGCCAATCCAAATCCGAGCAGAGGGGAAATAGATGGAGACATATGCAGATAGAGAAATGGAAAAAAAAAAAATTGTTGGTGACCATATTTGGAGACTGCATACCGGTTATTAAAATTGTCTAATGCCAATTTAATTCCTTAAACAGCATTCTTCATTTATATTTTTATTAGTTTCTTTCTCTAGCTCTATAAGCTTCCTTTCTGTCTCATACAGAGTCTTTCCTACCTTGTAGTAAATCTATGTTTTAGGGTTTTTTCCCTTTGATGTCCCGGAGAATACAAAACAGCAGTTACCAGAAATTTAATTTATTTTCCTGGCTGAGGTAAATATTTTTCAAAATTATACTCTTTATTTATCTTTTACATTCTTCTTTTTTTTTTAATTTTCTTTTTTAGTTGCTGAATGTTTTCAAACATACTGGTTATGCATATGTATGCCTGTATGTGGCTTGTTTATTTTTCTTGACTGACTCTTGAGGATGACAAGTCTATACAGTGTATCCATGTTTTCTATTTGCACAAAAATTGTTTGTCTAGATTCTCCTTGAGACCTGGGCAGCATGAGTTCTCCCTCATTCATGTGGGCAGCTTTAACTCTTAAGCTGAGGATTGTGTGCTGGAGGTTTATAATTAGCAAAGTGGAAAGGCACCTACAGTCCTAGTTGATAAATACTTTACATCATGGTTTTTGTCTTGTTTGTTTTGCAAAGAATGTATCAGACTGCTGTGTTCACCTGACCTTATTTCTAGATACACCCTGTGGTTCTCATCACCATACTGGAGTTTCTACCTATCACTCTGGGGAGTCTCCAGTTCTATTGGAGGGGTATTTGTCTCATTCATTAAAAGGCTCCTCCTGGTTTAGTCAGTCATCTATATTGGTTAAAAGTCATGAAAATTCCACTATCTTTCTCTTCAATGATGCCTTAGGTAAGGATACAGCTTACTATCCAAAATAGGACACTTTGAGGATAAAGATACATTGCTAATAATGTATAACAATAAATAAGACAAAAAAAGTAACTATTTTGGAAAATGAGGATATATGGTCACTCAAGTGATGCCATACCTGGAGCTTTTGCAACCAGTGTGTCTCCAGTTGCGTCTCTTTCACCATAGTCAGACCTTCATCTTCAGAACCATCTCCTCCAGACTGGTGGAGTTTACCCCAGGGGGAGCAAGTTACACCGATATTAGTAGAAACTATGCTTGGAAACAAATACACTTAAAATAGACTCATACTTTCTCTTCCCACTTCACACGGCTGCTGACCCATGATGAGGAAAGGGAGGCAAGCTGGCTACCTATGTCTCAGTTCCCTCCTCCTTCCAAAAGTGCAAATATTAAATAGTTTGCATTTCTCCTCCTCAACATTTCTTGCTAATATTCCTTGAAAGAAAGGTTAATTGTTAGTGGATCTTCCATGTATTAGTCTCAAATGTCAAATCTGTGGTAGAGAGCAAAGCATATAAAAAATTCCAGGCGATTAAGTGTGTGACTCTACAGTTTGAAAAAAGCACTGTAGCTGGTTTTAACATGCAGTATCTCTGACCGCCCCCAACACGTGTGTATTGAGAACCACTATCCTCTCTGGTGTAACGGTAAGGTGTGTTGTAACAGATGCCTGGTAGCTCATGCTACCAGAATCAAGAAAAATTAGCTCTGAGGAATGATTTGTTTCTACTTTTATTTTATATGGTATGAATCACATCTGAGTAAACTTGCTTTTTGTTTGAAGCCAGATGCCCCAACAGACCAAGTTACACAGAAAAGAAATTTATGCATCTGGTCATTAATGCATATTTGGCCCCTAATAGCTACATGTAAAATAATTCACTTGAAAGCATTACTCATTTTTGTCAAAGGGCTACACAAGAGCATTATTATACATCTTTTTTTTTTTTTTTTTTTTGAGACGGAGTCTCGCTCTGTTGCCCAGGCTGGAGTGCAGTGGCCGGATCTCAGCTCACTGCAAGCTCCGCCTCCCGGGTTTATGCCATTCTCCTGCCTCAGCCTCCCCAGTAGCTGGGACTACAGGCGCCCGCCACCTCGCCCGGCTAGTTTTTTGTATTTTTAGTAGAGATGGGGTTTCACCGTGTTAGCCAGGATGGTCTCGATCTCCTGACCTCGTGATCCGCCCGTCTCGGCCTCCCAAAGTGCTGGGATTACAGGCTTGAGCCACTGCGCCCGGCCTATACATCTTATTTTTAAACTGACTGCTGCTATAAATGAAGTTTCAGTATTTCCTGATCATCTTCTTCTGACAACTTGCTATTCAGTTTTTTTTTTTTTTTTTTTTTGGCAAAATAAAATAACAATAAAACATGATTAATTTGTTGATGAATGGATGGAGAAATAGATGAGTGGATAGATATATGATTAAACAAAAACAGTAAAGCTTTAGTGGTAGAATCTAGATGGTGGATAAATGGGGGGCCGTTGTAGCTTTCTTTCAACTTTTCTGAATTTTGAAAATTTACACAATAAACTATTGGAAAATGATTATTGTTTTCAATTAAAAATCATGGAGTAAAGAGTTTTGTAGTACTGTCCTGTCTCTAACTGAATAAGAGCCACTAAAGTAGTTAGAACACAAGTTCCAAGCAAAACAAAACAAAAACAAAAACACAGCAGTAGCTCTGAAGCTCTCACTCCTATCAGAGATTGTGCAGTCCAGATGGATCCATGGGAACTGAGAACTGACTTCTGCTATCTCGATTCTCTTGGAGAATATAGATTCCCTCTCCTCCCACAACGATTGTTGTGATCCTGAAAGACGTATCTAAGAATTCTTTACGTCAAATTATAAAACCTCAGGTCAGTTAAGTGACTCAGTAGGGGAGAAAAAACATAATAAGGCAAATAGAGAATGAGGGTAAGTTTAGGGAGGAATTATGCAGCATGGTTATTTTCTATGTTCTGTAACTAGATCTTCAAGGGGAGGAGTGTTCCCTGAGGTGAAGGGGTGTCAAGGAGAGAAAGGAGGCAGGGAGTGTCAGATTGAAGCAGAGAGCCCTAACTGAAAGGCTTTTAGCCAAGTTTCCCTGAGGCAGGTCCTCAGGTGTGCAACATTCCTGAGCAGCCACTGTGCATGTTTCATCATACATATCCCACCATGTTCTCTCTTCATCCCGATACTCTTCTGCACAAAGCAGCCACCCGAATTTAAAAAATCAAGAATACTTTTAGACCAGTTGAAAAAATAAGAGAAATTAAAAGAATAAAAGCAAAATTAAGGGATATTAATATAAAGCAGATGAATATCATATCTCACAGAAATAATACCCAAAGAGACCCAGGAATATTTTATGAAACAATTCTTCATATCCGCGGAGTTCTGGTTAATATAGCTTATCAAAAACAAGTGATCTAAGAATAGATACAAGGGTTCAAATAAAAAGTAATGGCATAACATAAAAGCATTAGAGTTAAGCCCCATTAAAAATAACAAAAGGAGAAAAAGATGGACTAAAATTAAAGACCAAGGAGATAAATTTGAGAAAATCTTAACAATATTAAAAAAAAAAAAACCCAGCAAGGGCAAATCATTCTGGATTAGATGACAGCTATTATGGACAAGTCAAAAGATATCCAATGAATTAATAATTTATGTTGCTGAGAACAAGTGGAAGAGAAAAAATTATATTTGAAGATAGAATGAGAAAACATGAGTTGAAAAACATGATCCTAATTTGTAAGAAAAAAAAAAAGGCACACAGTATGTGCCATAAAAATTGATGAAAATGTTCAATAGCAGGGCATTATAATACTGAAGTTACTGAACTGCAAGGATAAAGAAAAAAAAATTACATTTCTATGTAAGCAGAAAGGGTAAATTAAATGTGATGCTTGATGTATTATAGCATAGGATGCCAGAAGATAGTTGGTTATTGTCTACAAAGATAAAGGGAAAAAAATAACAGAAAAGATAATACTCCTCCTTTTCTTTTGAATATAAAGTCAAATAGCAAATTATCTCACATATGCAAGAACCGAGGGGCGAGGGTGGACTTGCCCTGTTTTCGGTGTGAAAGGCAAGTGGACACAAGGCTGTGCAGTTCAGCCAACCAAGAGATCTGGATTCTTGAAAATAAAGGGATAAGGAAGGTAAGGAAACAGTGTCACTCAATACATACATTTAAATGCAGGAAGCAGATAAAACAATAACGGGGATTATAGTTATAAATAGAATACAAACATTTTAAACCTTGACAATACAAAAGAATCAGGTAACTATCAAAATTAAGTGATTGAGATGGCGTGCAAAGTATAAGTGTGCCAATTTCTGTATCCCTTACTATAGGAATGAAGAAACTTTTCTTTTTTTTTCTTTCTTTTCTTTTTTTTTTTTTTTTAATGAGACAGTCTCACTCTGTTGCCCAGGCTGGAGTGCAGTGATGTGATCTCGGCTCACTGCAACCTCTGCCTCCTGGTTCAAACGATTCTCTTGCCTGAGCCTCCCAAGTAGTTGTGATTACAGGCATGCACCACCAAGTCCAGCTAATGTTTGTATTTTTAATAGAGACAGGGTTTCACCATGGTGGCCAGGCTGGTCTCGAACTCCTGGCCTCAAGGGATCCGCCTGCCTCGGCTTCCCAAAGTGCTGGGATTACAGGCCAAATAAACATTTTCTACTGTTGGCATACATAGTTTTATTTACATACTTATTTATTTTTTATTTCAACTTTTATTTTAGATTCAGGGGTACATGCATAGGTCTGTTACATGGGCATATTGTGTGATGCTGAGGTTGAGGGGGCAACGAATCCCATCACTCAGATAGTGAACATAGTACCCAGTCTGTAGTTTTTCAACTCTAGCTCCCCTTCCTCCCTCCCCCACTAGGAGTCCCCTGTGACTGTTGTTCCTATCTTTATGTCCATGTGTACCCAATGTTTAGCTCCCTCTTCCAAGTGAGAATATGCAGTATTTGGTTTTCTGTGTTAATTTGCTTAGGGTAATGGCCTCTAGCTGCATCCATGTTGCTACAAAGGAATGATTTTGTTCTTTTTTACGGTTGGCCAGGGAAATACATAGTTTGCACATATTGACTCCAACTTTTAAAATGCTTTAAAAATCTGTTCTTTTTTAAAAGATTTAAAGAAATATTTTAGAAAATAAAATTTTTGTGCTATGGAAATGTTACGTAAAATCTTTTAACTTTTTTATCACTTGAATTCAAGTTTAATCTTCTCTCCTGTGAATAAGCCTACTGCTGTATGAAATGCTGGTTACCAAAGGATGACAATGGGTTTTTCTGAATTTGGGGGAATTACAACGTTTTTATATTTTACTTTTCTGAATTGATTTTTTAAGTCTATATCACTTTTTCAAGAAATATACTCTTTTTAATGTAATCGCTTCCATCTGGTGTTAACAAAGGCAAAGAATGACTTTGAGGATAATTCCTTAATCTTTTCGTATCCACAGGCAGCTCATTTGAGCACGAATAGTTAGTTGCTTTGACTGAATAGTGATCTGTGTTAGCCATGAAGGCAGTGAAATCACTGGAGCCATCGATTCCATTTTGATTCTAGTAGCTTAGACACAAAGTGACCGGTTTACTAAAAACCTTAGAAAACACCTGGGAAATTTACAAGAAATGCCACACTTAACTGCCATTGCTGAGATTATTAGAGTTTTATTGCTGTAGTTGTGGGTATATTTTAAGGGCAACTAAATTTCCAGAGCTACAAGTATATGAAGGCTTGTCCTTCCTAATAGTAAAGCTGAAGTTCCTAAGAGGGGCTCAGCAGGCCGACTCATTGTTTCCTCTTCGGAAGCATTGGTGTCAGGCCTCTGAGCCCAAGCCAAGCCATCGCATCCCCTGTGACTTGCACGTATATGCCCAGATGGCCTGCAGTAACTGAAGAATGACAAAAGAAGGGAAGAATGCCCTGCTCTGCCTTAACTGATGACATTCCTCCGCAAAAGAAGTGAAAATGGCCAGTCCTTGCCTTAAGTGATGACATTACCTTGTGAAAGTCCTTTTCCTGGCTCATCCTGGCTCAAAAACTCCCCCACTGAGCACCTTGTGACCCCCACTCCTGCCCGCCAGAGAACAACCCCCATTTGACTTGTAATTTTCCCTTACCTACCCAAATCCTATAAAACGGACCCACCCTTATCTCCCTTCACTGACTCTCTTTTCGGACTCAGCCCGCCTGCACCCAGGTGATTAAAAAGCTTTATTGCTCACACAAAGCCTGTTTGGTGGTCTCTTCACCCGAATGTGCACGACAATTGGTGTTTAACATGTGATTCAAAATATCTGTAAATTGAGTTACATTTTCACATGATGACCTTCTCACCAATGTATTTGTTTAATTTTGATGTTAGTAGAGTTAGTTTATGTGGTGAAGGTGGAAAAATGTGTTACTTAGAGGTAATTACTGTAAAGCTATTTAATTATTGATTTTCCCAACATAGCAGGATTGACATTTTGCAGATGTAAAGAAGGAAAAGATATGCATTAACAGAATAAGAACAGAATAAATGTACATTTAAAAAAGAAACACAATTCGTTTTAATAGGTGTACAGTCATTATTCAGGAAATGTGACTGCTTTCTCCATAAATGACATTAGCTGTTCAAGTTAAAATGACAGACCTATAATATGTAAATATATTATGAGGGCGTTTTAAACCCTAGCATTGGTGTAAGGTTACATTAAAACTTAATGTTTACCAATATTGTTTTTTGTAGTCTCTCTCTTCATTACCCTTTATCAAAAGCACACGTTATTTTGAAGTATTTATATTGGCTTGTGCTTCATTCTTCACTTAGAAAAGCATTTTGCTTTGCATATTTGTCTAATAGCTATAAATAAATGCAGCTACTTCTTCCCTTGAAATGAGCGACTTTGCATTTTAGGCTGAATGAAAAAGATCAGCTCAGGACTTCTACAGAAGTTCCAGCCTTGCTGAATCCTTGCTTTTTCATCCCTGGTTTATCTGCCTTTCTGATTTCTAGCCACAGTGAACAAGCATCTGACTACATGGTAATGAGCTCTTAAAATGACAAAAAGAAGTGCTTACACATTCAAAGGAGTTTTAGCTTCTAAAGAATAGCCTTTGGTTGAAAGCATGTTTTGAACTATGTTTTGGATTGCCTTCAGAGTCAGTGTATGAGACCCACAAGAAACAATGCCTCATTTAATTACAGAGGCACAGGATTCCTAACGTAAAATCATATGACCCAGCTGGTCAACATTCATATCAGGCAAGCTTTGTTTGAAATAATATTCAGCCACTTTTCTTATATGACAGCATAAACACAAAGGGAAGGATTTGTCACCATTTAAATAATTCAAAGAATGTAACAGGGATTCTGAAATGAGTTCCCAAAAATGAAGTTTCAGAAATATTCCAGGCCATAAAAGAGTATTGAGTATCTAAGAAAAAGTTGGAAATAGAAAAGCTTAAAAAATAAAACCTGCAGTATGAAAAGGAAGTGGCAAATGTAAAAATAATGAATTAAACAGTGAAAAAATATATTCAAGTTGATTAATAACTTTACTTTTTGGAAACACTACATAAAGAAGGAAGAAAACACAAGTGCATAAAATTTAAAATGGCATAAAGGAAATGAGAGTTACATTAGAAATTAAAAGAATAATAAAATAGTACTTTATAAAGCTCTTCAAAAATGCATGTTAACAATTCTCAAAATTTTAGGAACCAAGTGTTAACAGAAGTGATTCTAGAGAGGAGATGAAACTCAAGTTGATGAATAACTACAAAAATTATTTAGAAAATTATTTAAAAAGTGTAGCAAAAAGAAATATCCAGACTCAAATGGTTTTCAAGGGGGAATTCTTCTGAAATTTTAAAGAACCAATTTACTAATTACTTAAGCTTTCCAAAACATAGAGAAATAATGCAGCTTCCGAATTTTTTATGCAAAGACTGTTGTGCCCTGAGTTCCGAGACCCCCCTCAAAGACGACCACCAGAAACTGAAGTCAAAGCCAAGCGGCCGGGATCACTTTATTGCAGGTTCGAACCTGGACCTCTCTCCGTACAGGCGTAGTCAGGAGGGCAAGAGAGAGAGGTCTCGAGCACAGCTCAAGTCTACTTTTTATAGTAAGGCACAAACAGGTTACAGAAGATTGGGGCATTTTTGCAGTTACAAGATTGGGATTGGTTGACATTTTGAAGTTTGAACATTCGGCAGTTTCTGGTTGGCTCCCGCCCTTTTTTAAACCACAAACGTCTAGGGGTTCTTGTTTTTTAGACAAACTGCTTGCTTAACCATGGGTGGGAGGGGGGTGGTTTCGACTGAGCAAGCAGGGGGTACGTGACTGGGGGCTGCAAGCACCGGTAATCAGAACAGAACAGAACAGGACAGGGACTTTCACAACGCTTGTCCATACAATGTCTGGAATCTATAGATAACATAACCGGTTAGGTCAGGGGTCAATCTTTAACCAGGCTCCGGGCACTGCCCGGGCTGTCTGCCTGTGGATTTCATTTCTGCCTTTTAGTCTTTTCAAGACAATATAACATCTAAGTAGAAATTTGATAGAGATGACGAAATAGGACAATCTTGTAACAGTCTTATGTAATATAATCATACTACTATTGGGGCTGAAACATTAAATGTTAGCAAAATGAATGGTGGTATATTAAAATAATTGTCTATCATTAACCAAGAATATGTATGTTTTCAAATAAATATTCAGCATCAAGTTAAATGATAAAAATTGTTAAGTTTTATATTCTTACTATGAATAAGATAGCAATGCCTACTGTCCCCACCATTAAAATTATTCTAGAAATAGCACATGTAATTCAACATGAGAAATGAAAATTAAAAGTATAGGTATTGGTAAGGAAAAGACAAGAATTATTGTTAGTTCTGTTCCTGAGAGACTTCATCTCAGGTATCTGTCTCTGACAACATAATTGAGAAGAGAAACGGGCAAGAGTCAGATTATCCTGGAGGCCATGTCTAGGGTTCTTACGTGATTTATGTTTCTGATTTATGTAAATATTGACAAATATAGATTCATCTCTAGATGGTACAAAAATAGAAGGAGGAGCCCCTGCTCACAGAGAAAATAAAAGATGAATTCAATGTTTCGTAGATCCAGCTTAATCTAAACCATGTAGCATTAAATCTTTTTAGGAAAAAACTTACTGTTAGTTCCTGCTTATATAATTGTATACCTAGTAAATGCAAATATAGAAAAGTGCCAGGAACAAAATCATTAGCTTTGACTTTTCATCTTTTCTATTTGGTCAGTTTAATTATACATAGAAAATAGATGTTTCAATGTATTTGGATAAGTTTTATAAAGTATTATGTTATCATTAATTTCATTTTCTCTATATCTATTATTAACCTGTTAAGATTTTAACTGTTGTATACATGTCTTTGTGTTCTGCCTTTTTCATTTTTATTATGCTTTGTTTTTTAAAAGGTCTAAGACTCACTGATCAATTCTACTATTATTTTTCTTTCTATTTTGTTTTCAATCTTTCTTGTCACCTTCTTTTTGATTTCCATGGAAGTAGTCAGTCATTCTTCTCAATTCTTTATCTGGATGCTCAATGTTCTCTCCATTGGCAAAGCCACTTCTGGAACTTCATATTTGGATATTTCTTTGAAGTTAACATTCTCTTTTTGGAGTATTTTAAATGATCACAAATACTCTTCTATTTATTTTCACTGGGTAATATAAAAAAATAGTTAAGTTTATCTAAAGAAAGCCTAGCTGATATACACTGGTTGGCCAAGCAAGGCCATATCAATTTGTATAAAAAAAAATGTGTCACTGTGAAGTAAATGAGACATTGTCTCTGGTGGGCAATTTAAAAAAAAAAAAAGGGATGTTCAAAATATGTTTTTAATGAAGTCTGATTATGCTTCTTTTCAGTAGCTAACATTCATTTAGATGTGTAAGCATCATGTTTGGGGGGATTATAATTTTTAAGAATTCATTACAAGCATCACAAAAGATAAACACACATGAAGAATTAAAAATTAGTAGCTTTGTAAACAACCCAAAGCAATTAGAAAATACAATGGGAGAGAGAAATAATCCATTTATAATAATAGCAACAAGAAAAATAAAATACCTAGTATTAAAGTTAACCAGAAATGCGAAAGACCTATATGAAGAAAACTTGAAGCTCTAAAGATAACATAAAAGAATTCTTCAGTAAAATTAGAGATACAGGTATTCTCTATAGGAAACCACAATATTATATATTGACAAACGGACAAATCTCAGTTTATTAAGCTGCAAATTCAATGTCTTAACCCTCCATCCAAATTTATTTTTGTACTTGACAAAATAATACAAAGTTCATAATGAAAAATAAAAGTGAAAAATGCTTTGAAATGTTTCAAAAACAAAAATGAATGAGCTGGAAATAGTATTATCTATATAAAAATAACCAATGAGGCTGTACTAGCTAATGAGCTTGGTACTAGAGAACCAATAGATTATGAGAGAATGGTCCCAAATTCTCCAGATTCAGAGGTAATACTGGCATTCAAATCATTGGGAAAAGAACTTCTTCACTAAGTGGTGCCGGGACAAGGTACTAACTGGATTAAAAAAAAAAAAAAAAAAAAAAAAAAATTGGATGCTAATCTCATTTCTTTTACCAAAGTAAATTCCAGAAAGTGAAAATTAAACTATGACAGTTTCAGGAAAAACATGAGTGAATTTATTTAAAATTTTGGAATTAGTGGAAAGTCTTTCCATGCAGGACACGAGACACACAGCACAAAAGAGAAAACATTAACAAATCTATAAATTTACAAGCAACTTAAAAATATCTGAACTAATAAAAATACAGTCTAAACATATGACAGGTCAGACTAATCTTAATTTGCAAAATTTTATACAAATTAGTAAGGAAAAAATACACTGAACCCAAGGGAAAATGGACAAGTTGCAGAAAAAGAAATACAAATGGACAATGAAAATACAAGAGGACCATCTTTGCCTTCCTAATTAAAGAAAGGCAAATAAACGATAATGAGATGTCATGTTTTAATCAATCAGATTGATAGCAGTTAAAATAAATTTGATGATATCCAGTGTCAAATGAGAATCCAGAAAAATAGCCACTGTTTATAAATTGCTGCTTGGGGTGTAAATTGGCTCGACCTCTTTGTCAGACATTTAGGTCATATGCACAAAAGTCTAAAATATACTTTTCCTCGTGACTTCGTGTTGCCTCTGATGGGAATTTATTCAATAATATGCTCATACATGTTTTCTAATATGTACTAGCAAGAATGCTCACTGTAAAATATACAAACTGAAAATACCAGAAATGATCACATAACTGACCTGGTTGAACCATTAAGGTATATGGCACAACCAATGAAAGGCTAAATAATCTTAAAACGTGACGTGCATCTCTAAGTGCAGATATGAAAAGACCTACAAGACAAATGACGTCATTTAAAAATTAAAATGATGATCACTGTGTATAATGTGGTTCATTTTGTATAAAAAAAGACTGTATATGTGTGTACATGTACATGTGTGTGATTAAAATGTGTCTGGAAAGACATAAGATTTTGAACTCTGATTGCCTTTGTCTAGAATACTGGTTCTTAGATTTCAGTGTGCATCACAATCACCAGGAGAGTTTCTTAATACCCAGGCCCCCACCATAGAGACTCTGATTCAGTGAATCGGGGGTAAAGCCTAAGAATTTGTATTTCTAACAGTTTCCCAGGGGATACTGCTGCTTCTGGTCTAGGCACCCCACACTATGTAGACCCTCTATGGAGAGGAGCTAGGCTTTTCACTTGATATCTTCCTGTTCATTTAATTTTTAAAAATTGTGTATATATTCCTTTTGTTTTTCTGTAAGATCAAAAGCAGCAATCTGAATTGTAAGATTCTGGGGTATTTTAATTTTTTTCTTTATACTTAATCACATTTTAAAAAGCCATACCATTTAAAAAATTCTACCAAATAAGACCAAATACACTGCTTTATGGTTGCTACTTAAATATTTTGTTTGGTAATTCATTTCCTTAAGAATAGACTTAGTGAAGTATTAAATTTTTCTCATTTATTCCTCCTAGGTAGATTCTTGTACCATAATTTGAATTCAGAAATTAGATTAGCTTGTGTAGTATGCCAAGAAATAAAAACATTTTAAGAATATTGGGGATTTACATTATTTTATACTATATATATCATAAAAATATGTATTATATAAATATATAATATGTAATTATATAATATAATTTTATTATATTAGGATTAGGTATCTACATTATTTTATGTAATGTATAATATGAAAGTTAGTGCCAAATTAACATAAAAGATAATAAAAGATATATATTATATATTATATATAAAAGAATGAAAGAACCATCACTATTTTCTATGAAATAAGAAAGACAATATGCAGCATGCAATAGCTATCATAGAGAACCACTTAAGATGACAGACAAGATGGCAGATCCTTAAGGAAGACTCCTGGCGTTGGGATATGCTGTCTTGTTTGTATATCTGTTAATACAGCTTTATGATTACATTGCATTTCTGGATATGAACTTTGTAAAGATTTAAAACAATAACAACAACAACAACAAATGATTGTCCAATTCTATCCACTTCTTTTTTTCTTTTAACAGGTCATATTCCTACAATCTTCTCTTGGTAATATTTTTCTTTTGTTTAGATTTATATTATTTTTTATTTATTCAGCGTTCATTGTATAGTCTCCCTTAGGAGCACTGAATAACACATGCGAACAAATATGAAGTAGCTACAAATTTGAATCCCTGTCTTGCCAACCCTCATATCTTTAGCTGGGGCAGAAAACTTGAGCAAACAGGCATTGCACTAGACTGTGTCGGCAGCAAAGCAAGCTGTAGTCCAGTTCCCAAGGGAATGAATTCTTATGTTTTGTTTTCCATACCAAGGCCATTTTTTCTCCTTTCCCCTAAAAATCAAATCTGTTGGTTCATTAGCTATTCGGGCTGAACTTAGCTTCCTCTGTGCATGTTTTTGTCTTCCCATCCCCACACTCCAGGGGTTTGATAGAACAAGGTTAATACTTGGAATCACGGTCAGGAGCAAATTGATTGCAAATGGAGGATGTAAAGCTTGTCTGTCACCATCTCCTTATGGCCTCAAGTTAAGCAGGCGGCTTGCATCAAGTGAAGCTTTAAAAGTCTCTTTTTTAACTGACATCTGTAACAGGGAACGCTATTTCTCTCAAACCATATGCCACTAACGCCTGATTAGCTATGATCAGATAGACCAATAGATGCACTATTAAAAAGAACTGAACCCCGTGGCTAGTTCCTATGAATGTTGAATAAATAATTAATGTCTTCCTCTTTCCTACCCCCACCCAACCAGTCTGCTGTTATTTAACTTAACAAGCATTTGACGGAGCATGTCTTGTATGCTAGGTAGGTACTGAGAAAAGATCTCCTTGTCCGCACAATTCTAAAAGTTGCCATTTATATGGATTTTAATGTGAATAGTGCCCCCAGGGAGTTGTGCAATTGCAACCTTCCTAGCCATTCATGGCACTAAGCTGGGCCAAAGGACGGGGAGTTATTGTGATGAGTTATAAGACATCATTTGTGCCTGGTCAGAGTTTGTAATAGGAGCATGGTTAGTGGGGAAAGAGGTTACAGCCACAGGTTACTATAAGTCATAACTCAAGTTACATTTATGTTTCTATAGATATATGACTAAAGGGGTGTGAGATCAGCAATGAGGATGTAGTAAATTCTGCTTGGGATGGGGTGCAGGAATCAAGAAAGGCATCAAAGAGAAGATGACATTTGATTTGGGCGTTTCAGAATGCGTCACACTCAGAGCGAGGGGAGTGGGAGGGTAGGTCATGGTGTAGTTGGAAACAACAAGAATGCCACTGTTGCCCGCCATTGTCTGGAGTGAATGCCAGCTGAGAATAATTTAAACACTTTCTCTTGTAATTTGAAGGACACAAACCATGGCTTCTCTCTCAGTGAAAGACCATTATTCTCTAAATTGTTTAATGTGTAGTCCCAATTTATTAAGATATGTGTGACTTGTCCTGGGAGTCTGAGTAATCACTGACATTGTATAAGGGAATACATTTGCATGGCATTATAAGAATGTCAAGTTGTCTTTCAAAACTGAGTATAGATAAAAGGCTCACCAATGCCTGGGCTATCTCTGAGTGCCGACTGTGGGAACATCCGTTGGTGGCATTCGTTCTACTGTATGCACACATTTCAATCAGCCCAAAAGGCCTCCTGTCTACAAAAGGCTGGACAGTCCTTACCTCTCACTCATAATGCCACATTAGCATTTCTATTCTCATGCTCTGTGGTCATAAGAGGCTGGGAGATCTTCGGAGAGACATTTCTCAATCTGTAGACAAAAAAGGGGTGCTTTGAGCTCTTTGAAGGGCACCATTTCAGTGGGGGTGCATCTGTTAAAAGACTATGTTGCACCTCAACACCTCTAGAGACTGAAAGGGAAGCAATTTGGGATAGCAGAAATGGACGCAGGTATTAATGGAAGGAGATTGTAATAAGGAATGTAAAGAAATGGAATACACATACACTGCCTTATCTGAGCCATTTTCCATAGTGGTGTTAACTTAGAAGCCCATGTTAATACTCAGAAAATCTATCCTCTTCAATCCCTGCAGTTATACTTCCTGCTAAGGTGCAAGGCAGATGGACGTACTTTGAGACTCAGGCCAAAATTCCATTGAGCTCTCTAATTTTAACAATTGACCTTTCCTACCACACACACACACACACACACACACACATTTTTAAGTCTTTTCCTCTTGATGTACACGTTTGTTTCAAGATTGCGCCTTTCAAAACCTTTGCATGTAACAAATAGTTTTGAGTATGCAATTAAATAAAGAAGTTATTTAATATTAGCTGTGATTGAATGTGTAGGCTCTAAAATCAGATTCCCTGGATTGATATGCACAGTATGCCAGCTGAAACAGTCACCTCTCTTAATGGACCTTAGTCTCCCATCTGGGAAACAGGAATTATAGTCAAAAGTATAGAGGGTCATGTCAGCAGAGTGCCGGGCATTTGGCAAATGCTCAATAATACTTAGAATTATTATCTCCTGAAAACTTCTTTGGTGTCAGATGCAATCAAATGTAACTTCTAAATAACATGAAATGAGTACTGGTAACAGTGAATTGACATGATTCTAGCCAAAAGCAAGCAAACTTGACTCTCCACATAGTTTATAGTATGTCTTCAAGGCCAAGTTTGCTTTGTGAGATTCACTTTTTTGAAGTATTGAGAATAACATATATATTTGAATGCCTGTTATATATATGAGCTAGGAGTGTGTTTGACTGCAGTTAATAGTGTCCTAAATAATTAGCAGTATATTTTCTTACATATCAAGGTAGGAGTTTGTTGTCCTTGATTTAGGTGCTCAAAGTGTCCTTGAGGAACCAGCTGTTTCTGTCATTTTCTTCCAGCATCCTGACCTTTTGGGGTTCTATCTTTATGCTAGTGACCCTATGGTCACAGAGTAGCTGTGATATCCAGGCCTCCTACCAGCATTACAAGCCAAAAGAAGGGATCAAGGGTCATCATCAGATGGTCATTTTTATCAGCAAAGTAAAAACTTCTTAAATATATCCCCAGCAGAGTCTTCCTTCTATCTCATTGGCTAAAACTGTCATGTAGCCACGCATAGCTACAAGGGAAGCTGGAAAAGCAGGTAAAGGGTTGTCCTGGGTAGACTAACCATAATCTACCAACTAAAGGTTGGGATATTGCAGCCTTAAAAAAAATCAGGGTTCTATTAGCATAGAGCAATGGTTCTCAAACTTTAATGAGCATCAAAATCACCTGAAGGACTTACTGAAGCAAAACTTTGAGTCCCACTGCCAGGATTTCTAGTTCAGTAGGTCTGGACTAGGGCTCAACAATTTGCATTTCTAACAAGTTCCCAAGTGATAGTGATGCTGTTATCTGGGATCACACTTTGAGATCTTCTGTATAACGTCACAAACATTTTCTGTAAAGAGTCGTATGGTAAATATCTTATTTTTGTAAGTTGTACATTCTGCACCACAAATTTCAGTGCAAAAGCTGCCATAGAGATTTCATGAACAAATGAGTATAGCTATGTTTTGCTAAAACTTTATTTACAAAAACAAATGTGCACTGGCTTTGGAATAGAGGATGATAGAAATTAATATTGCATATTAGTTCAGTTATTGTGGTAGTATAGCAAATTATCCCATTTTATGTTCATGAATTCAGTGAATTATGAAAGAGCACAGTGGGATGACTCTTCCCTGTCTCAAAATATTTGGGGCTTTAGGTGGGAAGATCCAAATGCCTGTGATTGACTTGGGTGCTTGGGGACTGGAATCAGCTGGAAGCTCCTTCATTCACATGTCTGACACCTGAGCTAGGATGGCTAGGACACCCGCTCTGCCCTGACTCTGGATCAGAACACCTACCTGTTGCCTCTCCTTGGGACTGAGATTTTTACAGCATGGTGTCTGAGTTCTAAGAGGGAAATTGCCAAGAAAACCAGGGAGAGGTTTATGGTCTTCATGGACCTGCCCTGGAAAGTCAGGAGCATCATCACGTGCATCTCATTCTATTGGTAAAAAGAAAGTCATAAGGCTGCTTAAATTCAAATGGAGAATTAAATTTCATCTTGACAAGGAAATGACATGGTCACGTTATAGAAGGGTATGTATCATGGGAGATGTTTTTTGTGGCTACCTTTGGAAAATACATTCTGCCAAAAGCAGACACATACCAATGTCTGTTGCCTCCTTCAGACAGATTATTGAGGCTCTAGATACCTTATTAGAAGCCTCTGTCCCAGCATCAGAGCATAGAATGTAGGTCTATCAGAGCATGATATGGGAGGATTTCTGGGTATGACCACGAAGTTTTACCTGGCCAATACAGCTGCTTTTCTATGGCCCCGTTGCCTGTCTAGTCAGCCAGATAGTTTTGATTTTTTATTTCAGCAGGACCTTGGCTAGGTTTTCAGGGATGGAATCAAAACAAATGAACAAAGAAAGAGACCCGTGGTATGTATCATCCATCATCCAACATCATTATTTAGCAAAGACCTTTAATTTCTTTTGTGTGTAAGAGTAATACCAAGAACTGCCAAGTTCAAGGCACCAACTCTTCTCTTCAAAGAGCTTATGATCTTTTGGGAAATTGGGCCTATAGTTTTAAAAAAGATAAATATCAATGAAGAAGCATCTGGTATGTCAAAAGAAACACTTTATATTGATACATAATAATTGTATATATATATAGGGTACATGTGGTATTGGGATACATGCACACAATGTGTAATATCCCTCACCTCAAATGTTTATCATTTATTTGTGTTGGGAACATTTCAAATCTTCTGGCTATTTTTAATGAGGTAATAATTTAGCATTAACTGGAGTTATTCTACTGAGCTATGAAATGCTAGAACTTATTCTTTCTATCTAATTCTCTAATATGTTTGTATCCATTAACCAACCTCCCTTCATTCCTCCTCCCACCCACACTTCCCGCCTCTGGTAACCATCATTCTACTCCCTCCTCCGTGAGATTAATTTTTTAGCTTCCACATATGAGTGAAAACACACAATATTTGTCTTTTTGTGTCTGGGCGATTTCACTTAACATAATGCCTTCACCTCTATTCATGCTTCTTGCAGATGACAGAATTTCATCATTTTTATGACAGAACAGCATTCCATTGTGTATATAAACATATTTTCTTTATGCATTCACTTGTTAATGGTCGGTAAGGTTGATTCCCCATCTTGGCTATGTGAACAGTGTGGCAATAAACAGTTGACGGCAGGCATCCCTTTAAAATATTTTATTTCCTTTCCTTTTGATAAGTAATCAGTTGTGGGACAGCTAGATCATATGGTAGTTCTACCTCTATATTGTTTTGCATGATGGCTATGCTAATTTATATTTCCAGCAACAGTTTATAAGAGTTCCCTGTTCTCTGAATCCTGGTCAGCACTTTTTTTTTGGTCTGTTTGATAATGGCTACGCTGATTGGAGCGTAGTGGTATCTTATTGTGGTTTTGATTTGTATTTCCTTGATGACTCATGATGTTGAGCAATTTTCATATGCTTGTTGGCCATTTGTATGTCTTCTTTTGAGAAATGTCTATTCAGATGTTGGCCCACTTTTTAATGGAATTCTTTGTTTCTTTTTGCTGTTGAGTTGTTTTGAGTTCTTTGTATATGCTGAGTATTAGCAGCTTGTTGAATGAATAGTTTACAGATATTTTCTTCCATTCTATAAGTGATTTTTTTCACTTTGTTGATTGTTTCCTTTGCTGTGCAGAAGCTTTTTAATTTAATATAGTCCCATTTGCCTATTTTTTGGTTTTTGCCTGTGCTTATGAAGTCTGAGCCATAAAGTCTTTGCCTAGACCAATGTCCTGAAGCATTTCTCCTATGTTTTCTTCTAGTAGTTTTTATCGTTTCAGGTTTTATATCTATATCTTTAATTCATTTTCAGTTAATTTTTGTATAAAAGATAAAGGCCTAGTTTTATTCTTCTGCATATAGATATTCAGTTTTCCCAACATGATCTATTAAAGAGGATGTCCTTTCCTCAATGTATGTTCTTGATGCCTTTGTTGAAAATCAGTTGG
>NC_045453.1:46184726-46300593 GCF_002776525.5 Piliocolobus tephrosceles | reverse complement strand
ATATTGATTCTGCCTATCCATGAGCATGGTATGTTCTTCCATTTGTTTGTGTCCTCTTTGATTTCACTGAGCAGTGGTTTGTAGTTCTCCTTGAAGAGGTCCTTTACATCCCTTGTAAGTTGGATTCCTAGGTATTTTATTCTCTTTGAAGCAACTGTGAATGGAAGTTCATTCCTGATTTGGCTCTCTGCTTGTCTGTTACTGGTGTATAAGAATGCTTGTGATTTTTGCACATTAATTTTGTATCCTGAGACTTTGCTGAAGTTGCTTATCAGCTTAAGGAGATTTTGGGCTGAGATGATGGGGTTTTCTAAATATACAATGATGTCATCTGCAAACAGGGACAATTTGACTTCCTCTTTTCCTAACTGAATACCCTTGATTTCTTTCTCTTGCCTGATTGCCCTAGCCAGAACTTCCAACTGTAGTATATTTTGAAGTCAGATTGTATGATGCCTCCAGGTTTGTTCTTTTTGCTCAGAATTGCTCTGGCTATTCAGGGTCTTTTGTGGTGCTATATAAATTTAAGGTTTTTGGTCTATTTCTGTGAAAAATATCATTGGCATTTTGATAAGCATTGCATTGAATCTCTAGATAGCTTTGTATAGTGTGGATATTTTAATTATATCTGTTCTTCTGATTCATGAACATGGGATGTCTTTCCCTTTGATTGTGCCCCTTTCATTTTCTTTCATTAGTGTTTTGTAGTTTTTATTGCAGAAGTCTTTAACATTCTTGGTTAAATTTATTCCTAGGTATTTTCTTTTATTTTATTGGCTATTATAAATTGAATTTCTTTCTTGATTTCTTTTTAGCTAATTCATTATTGGTGTATAGAAGTGCTACTAATTTTTATATTAATTTTGTATCCTGCAACTTTACTGAATTTGATTATCAGATCTAAGAGTTTTTCAGTGAACTTTTTAGGTTAGTCTGTATATAAGATCATATCATCTGTGGGAAGGGACAATTTGACTTCCTCATTTTTCAATTTGGATGACTTCCATTTATTTCCCTTGACTGATTGCTCTGGCTAGAATTCCAGTACTGTGTTGAATCAGAGTAGTGAAAGTCATCTTCCTATTGTTCTAGTTATTTCAGCTTTCAGCTTTTCACCCTTCAATATGATGCCAGCTGTGGGTTTGTCATATACAGTTTTTATTATGTTGAGCTACCTTGCTACTATGTATGACTTGTTAAGAGTTTTTATAATGAAGGGATGTTGGATTTTATTGAATGCTTTTTCTGCATCTATTGAGATGATCATATTGTTTCTGTCCTTCATTCTATTGATGTGATTTATCACACTTATTTATTTGTGTATGTTAAACTATCCTTGCATCCCTGGGATAAATGTCACTTGACCATTGTATATAAAGTTTTCAAATAAACACCCTAATGTTGTACCTTATTTTTAATCCCTTAAGGGATTAAAAAAGCGAGAACAAACAAAATCCAAAATTAACAGGAAAAAAAAAAAATAGTAAAGATCCAAGCACAACGAACTGAAATTGTGACTAAAAAATAATACATTGGACCAATGAAGTGAAAAGTTGTTTTTTTGCAAAGATAAACAAAATAAATAAACTGCTAGCAAGACTAACCAAGAAAAAAAGATAATATATCCAAATAAATAACATAAAAAATGAAAAAGGAGACATTACAACTGATATAACAAAAATACAAATAATCATTAGAAATTATTATGAACAACTATACGCTAACAAAGTGGAAAACCCAGAGGAAATGGATACTTTCCTGAACACCTACAGTCTACCAAGATTAAAGCAGGAAGAAATAGAAAACCTGAACAGACCAATAACGAGTAATGAGATTAAATTGGTAATAAAAAGTTTCCCAATAAAGAAAAGCCCAGGACCAGATGGCTTATTGCCGAATTCTACCAAAGTTATAAAGAAAACTGGCACCAATTTTTCTCAAACTATTCCAAAAACTTAAAGAGGAGGGAAATCTTCCTAACTCACCCTATGAAGCCAGCATCATTCTGATACCAAAACCAGGCAAGGACACAACAAACAAAGAAAAATACAGGCCAATATCCCTGATGAAAGATGCAAAACTCCTTAATAAAACATCAGCAGACTGAATCCAACACATCAAAAAGAGATACTTCTGATGGCTTTAAAATGAGGCTGAGATTTTTCTCCGCTGGACAGTGGAAGAAGCTACCCTAGTGTAGGATTTTATTAATTTGAACCTTGAAAGATAAAAAGGGATGGATGAAAAGAAAGAGAAAATGTATTTCAAATAAAAAGTGCCTGATGATGAAAGGGTGGGACGCTATTGGTCTCATTGGAGTTGGGGAGGAGATCATTATGTCAGAAGAAGAAGTGTGTATTGAGAATCGGAAATAACATTAAAAATAATGGTGGCCAGTGTGTTGAAGGGGCTCCTACATTACATCCAATCATTTAGTGATTTCCCACAGTGCAATGCCTGGGATGCTATTGACTCTACTGTTCTATCCTCCTTCTCTACTAGCTATTTCTTCCAGGGACATTCTGTCATGGTGAGTTCAGGGCCTGCTTGTCCTTCTGATTACACCAGTCATAAAAAAGGGTAGACCAGGCTTTTCAATCCAACACGCTCATCAAAGTCCATTACACTGAACTTTGACATAGCAATACAAAATAGAGAGGAAAAACAACAATAAAAACAATAAAATTCTAGTAAAAAGCCGAAGATAAATTGCTCTTAAGCACCTACTTAGGTTATTTTAAAATGCTTCCCAATGTTTCTTTAAACTATAAATTCTCAGAATTAGGGAAAAAGCAGTTTTTGGTTTAAAATATTTTAGACTCCCAAATAAATGTGTAGGCCTCATTTGAGATGTTTCGAGTAGATGTTTGCACCTAATTTAATGTGCTAACCCAGTCTAATGAATTTGCTATTTCCCCAACTCAGTGTTTGGCTTTTGGATGATGAAGTGGCTTAGAATCATGACCTTGAGAAGTTCTATTCGAATCATCAAATCAGGCCCTACTTATAAACTTCTTAAAGTTGGCATTTGATACATGGAGCTATTGTGAGCTGTGCTGTGATAACATCTTTGGACAGTTATTTAAATTATAGAGTCCTAAAAACTGGCTTGGTCACCAAAGCAATACAAATGCTGTCCTTATGTGTATAAAAAATCCTTATGCTTCCCTCACTTTGTCTTAAAGCCACCTAATAGTATTCTGCTTAATACTTAACAGTCTGACAGAGAAGTTCATTTCAATCCTATAAATCAATGACCTTTCTAGTTACAAATATTCACTGATTCTGTAAAAAATGACAAACTTCCATTTGAATAACATTTGATAGTACATTTCTCTATGAAATGTGAAGTGCTTTCAAAAGGTTGCCTTATGCCATGGTAATAAAAACATTTTAGGGCATGTGCATTGTCAAAAAGTCACTAAGGTTTGTTCTTTGTAGAAAAGCACACAGCTGAGAGTTTACAGTGGTTAGGACTCTGCCCACCCACCCGTCTAGGTCTGAGGCTGTGTCTGTCTGGAGAAAGGTGTCAGTGTTTACCTATATCTCTTTGGCACTCCAATATCATGGATGCCAGTGTGGTGGCTTCCAACTGCAAATACCTGTGACTCTTTGCCCAAGGGTCATCTTTCCCTGTTACAGCCCATGTTGCCCAGGCAAGAAAAGCAAGGGATTTAATATCTCCCACCTTCCCATGAGTGGCTGTCAACCCATGATCAATAGTGATGATTCCTGCATGCCTCAGCTCCCCTGACCACCAGTGGGATAACGCCAAGATATTTTCTACACTGTCTCCCAGAGCTTCCCAGTAAGATGGCACCCGTGTTGCCCACAGTGGTTACCTGCTCAACAATGCATCCTTATTGACTCCCTTCTCTATCTCACTTTTCAATATCCCTACTGGTAATTCCTAGGATCACTTCCCAAACAAACCATTTTACTTAAATCTGTGTCTTTGGAGTCTGTCTCGGGAAATCCAACTTACGACATATTGAGGCTGATTCCCACAAAGGCGCAGTATGGGTTAGCTGCAGATGTTGGGATCTGAGAAGCTCCAGAACTGGATAGAATAGGCAATGATGTAGAACTGTAGGCTTCTGAACAAGAGAAGGGTGTGTTGTTAAAGGAAAATGATCTTTGCTTTTGTCTATAGTTCCCTTTGCTTCAAGGGGAGGGGTGTGGCTGGAAGAGCCTGGAGCCTAGGGAATTGAGTTTTATCACTGTTATTATGGTTATCTAGCGGCAGGTAAAGAGAGATTGGATTAGTGGGGAGGAAGTTGAAATGAAAATAAGGAATGTTTCTAAGGTACATGATGGAGAATCAGTGAGGATTGATGTTGACTGAGTTGGTAATGGAGGAGCAAACAGGAGGGAGGAAGCAAAAATAACACTCTTGGCGAACTGGGAGTACGGCAGGGCCCTTGGCTGTTTTGATCTATGTCTAATTTGTAGCCTCTGCTTACAGGTTAATATTTATTGGTCTTGAGAATTTCCTGAAGCAACCTTATAGTTCATCAGAATGGGGCTCATTTCTCCAAAAGAGCAGACCCTGTGAAACCTCTGGAGATATAGTCAGTATTTCATATGAGTTTATGGATTTTTCTTCAGCCTTCCAATACACATAAAATTTCTTCTCTCTCTTTTCTCTGCACCGAAATCCTCCAACATGCCTTTTCCCTGAGTGAATAAAAAATATGAGCTTTTCTTAACAATAGACCTTCTAATGAGTGATCAGAGCCACATTTTTACTATGTCAAAGTCAGGATCTGTTTAGCAATTGGTGGCCCTCTGTCAACACTGCAGCTAGTGACAGCCTCATTTACACTGGTTCAAAGAAGATACTAAAATGTTCCCTGCCAGACAGTGGAAGTGAGCTTACACTTTCACCAGTCCTCACTTAGCACAGATTTTCAAGCCACTTAACACCTTTCAAGTGTCAGAAAGCTGACAGAATGCTCAGCACAGGGCTCCCCCGACTTTTACAGCTGCCCCAAATTTTTATTTATTATGTCTGTGATTATTTATTTATTTTTGCTAAGAAGAAAACATAGTGATCTTAAACACTGATAACTGAGGAAGTTTTTCACAGCTGGACCTTATATTTTTTTTCAAAGAACAGAGTTCTCTGAGCTCTAAATAAAACTTCTTATCAGATATTTACCAATATATTTTACTATTTTAATTTTGCTTTTCAGCTTATTGATTAAATATTCAGTGTGGAGGAATGGGCATTCAGCCTTAAAATGATGTAATTTTGTTTCATTTGAAAACAGCAAAAGACAATATATCACTATTTGAATGAGCCAGGTGAAAAGAAACTCTATGACCTTAATTCGGCCATGTGGATAAGGGGTTTTAAAAAGATTGAAAGGAGATATTTAGGAAAATTTGCTGAAAGACCAAAAGAACAATAATTTGCTAGAGTGACAGGTTTGAGCTATTTTCTCTCCACCCTAGAAATGAGCCAAAGATGTATTTACCCACTGACCCCAAGAAAATGGCTGATCTCCAGTTGGAGGAGACCATGACCTTTGCTTGGCCTTGTTTTGTGGATGGAATTTTTAATATTCTGTCCATACAAACCTATGCACATATTTCCAGAGTATTTGTGATGAAACGGAAAAATTACGTTCACCTTGATAGGGTTTCTTAATATTACCTCTTCCACTGGAGAATCCAGCTGATTACACTGACTTCCACCAATAACCAAGCTCCAACTAAGACATAGGTCCCAGGAATCACAGGTAGAGCAGGCAGGTGGATGAAGTTGGCTTGAGAATTTTAGTGACCAAAACATGGCCTTCATCAGGCTATGATTTTGGTGACTGAAAAAATAATAAGGCTATGGATTATTATGTGGTCCATCGGGGGAGTTTCAAAGAAAGAACCCTCTTCTGAATTCATTGTGGGTTGTATTTTGTCACCTTCTTCCTACTTTAATACACAAACACTCTCTTCTCCAAGATAGAAGATTCTAGATGAAGATATAAGGCTGCACTGTCTAATTCAGTCCCCACAAGCCACATTTGTCCATTGAGCAATGAGAATGTGGTGAGTGCAAACTGAGGGGTGTTGTAAAAGACACTGTGAATTTCAAAAATGTAATACCAAGAAAAGAATGTAAATTAGCTCATTAATATTTTTTTATATTGATTATAAGTTGAAATGATAGTGTTTGGATGTATTGAGTTAAATAAATATAAAATTAATTGCAAATTTCTTTTTAGATTTTAATGACATATGTTGCCAACATAATATTTCTATCAGAAAGTTCTGGAAATAAGGGACCTAAGTGCAGGGACTGATATTCCTCTTCTTCATTACTTAAACTGAGCTTCTTGCTTGTAATTCATCTGTTCACCCCTTTAATTCACCTAACAATATTGTACCTATGAATCTGATGTAAAATGATGCCAATAAACCCATTTAATTAATAAGGCCAGCTACTTAGAAATGTTAGTTCATAAATTAAATAGCTTTACATATGTTTTTGAATTCTACATGCATACACAAAACTATTAAGAAGGTATTTATTTTCTTATAAATTATGAAAAATCAGTATATTTCAACTTACTATTTTACTTATAAAAGTATGTTCTATTATTTTGTTATTTGTGTCTGTTTTTTCCACTATATTTGTCTCATTAATAAGCTAGGTTTTAAATAACACAATTATCATTTGACAGTTGCTAAGTATCTGATTTCAGTGATACGTAATAAGACATAAAGGATCTACTCTCAAAGTAAATAATATTCATTTGTAAAAGCATCTTTGTGACATTTCAATAATATATAATAAAAATGTGTTTTTTAATCAATTAGGAGGCTCATATTTCAATATCCCTACTCTAACACATTGGCTTGGGTAGAAGAATTAGTTGGCAAGAACAGAGTCGTTGAACAAACAGTGACTAGCCATTTCCCATTTAAGTTGGGAACTCTTAAAATATATAAACCATTATCCTTACTATGGAAATATAAAGAGATATGCACAAGGCATATGTCCTCTACTTCCAAGAAAGCATAATATAGAAGAATGGAGAAACAGATCACTAAGCCGACAAGAACCATCACTGTCATCCAGATCAGTGCACTCTTTTTGTACATAGCAGCCATTTTCTATGTAGCAGTCATCATGATTTTGTTAAAATAATCATATTTTATCCCTCCCACATCTACCTTTTAAAATCCCAAAGTAGATTTTCAGTGCACTTAGAATAAAATCTTACCATAGCCCTCAAGACACTGCATGATGTGATTTCTATTGCCTTTTCCACTTCACTCCCTGTCTTCTCTACCCTTCACACTCAACTCTCCAGCTGACTGATGCCTCTAGGTCTTTGCCTTTGGCATCCTTCATCTTAGTCTATTTGTGTTGCTCTAAAGTAATACCTGAGTGTGAGTAATTTACAAAGAAAAGAAATTTATTGGCTCATGGTTCTGCAGGCTGTAAGGAAGCATGGCTTCAGCATCTGCTTCTAGGGAGTGCTTCAGGCTGCTTCTACTCACTGCAGAAGGCAAAAGAAAGCCAACGTGTGCAGAGATTACATGACAAGAGGAGAAGCTAGAGAGAGTATGTGGGAAGGTGCCAGACTCTTTTAAAACAACCAACTCTCACAAGAACTAATGGAGTGACAGCCCAGTTGTTACAATGAGAATGACACCAAGCCATCCATGAAGGGTCTGCCCCTCTGACCCAAACACCTCCCATTAGGCCCCACCTCTAATACTGGAGACCAAATTTCAACATGAAATTTGGAAGGGTCAAGCATCAACCTATTACATCCCTTTGCCTGGAACTCTCTCTTAAAGCTTAAGAATAATGGAAAATACAGGGAGAGTCAGTCTTGTGGACACATCTGAGTTGCCTTCTCTGGCCACCCTATCTTAAGTAACTCCCCTTTACTCCTGACAGTGACCCTGTATCTCATTTTCCTATTTAATTCTCTTTATATTGCTAACAACTACCTCAAATTATCTTTTACTTTAAATTTGCCTAGTTATTTGTTGTCTATCCTTTTTCATAGAATTAAGAACACAAGCCTTATCTCTTTTATTTGATCATTTTTTCCCCCAGATATATCAAAGGCTTTCAATAATTAAATGCTGGCTGACCTGGTGGGTGAATGGAAATGATAGTTTCATAAGTGTAAAGGCAGAGAGAATTCAGAGTAGGGGAGGAAATAGAGGTGGTATCTAATCCAGATTAGAAGTTTTCTGAAGGATATACTCTCTCAGCTGGTACATATGGATAAGCAGGAGGTGGCCAGGCAATCAGCAAAGGGTTTAAACTTCTGGGCAAAAGAACAAGAGTCTGGTGGCTAAAAACAGGCTTTCATGCTCAGAGAACTACTAAAAGTTGAGTCAAGGTGCAGTAAGAAGTGGGAGTAATGTTGAGACATGAGGACAGGTAGCCAGGAAGGAGCCCACCAGTTCATAAAAGGCAACTGCTTGGAAGCCTGATTTGGACTATATTGTAACCCCAAATGTCTGAACATTCTGCAATATGAAGCATGCTTTGCATGTCAGCTTGCTTACTCCACCTCAATGTTTAAGCTCCTCATGAGATTGTAAACTGAAAAAAATCAGGGACTGTCCCCCACCTCTTGAATTCTTCTTTACTTGTAATGCAATGCCTTATACAAAGTGGGCTTCCAGCAAATGCCTGTTGAGTTTAATTGAGTCCTTTCTCTTATTATTTTTCAGAATGTTATCTGAACTGATACTTGGGGCTGTCTAGACTATTCTGAGATATTACACAAAGTGCAAGAATAACTCATGCTCCATTGATCCTCCATAATAGTTACTTTGAATAAATACGGAGGATGGACATGCACAATAAATTGACATGCTCCACAGCTTTTCACTATGGAAAAATACCATATTGACAATAAAGAAGGCCCAGAAGGGAGCTTTCAGAGATGTGGATAAGGTATTTCTCCCCCTTGGGTTGAAACAGGAAAAGGGAATCCATTCTTGGTATACTGGATTAGAAAAAAAAAAAAAAAAAAAAAGTAAAGAAAAGATACTCACCTGAAAAGTCTGCATCCTTGCAAGAATTATCAATTCTGAAATGCCTGTTCATTTTCCAGAGATTAGTCTTCATTAGACATAATTTTAGCAAGGTATTCAATTACATTTGTTTGAGTAGGTGAGTAGAAACCAAGTCTTGGTGATCAGAATTTTAGTACAGAGCTAACTTAAGTTGTTTGCTTTTGTCTCTTCAATGTTGGAAGGACAAATGGGTGCCTTGATTTTACACCACTTCATAAATTACCTTCTGGAGCCACAGTATTTACAACAGACTGAAACAAACAGGCTTAGATCTGGTTCTGATTATTATGACAGAGAAATGTGAATACAGTGGAGAAATGATATATTAATCATAGTGATGTTTGATATGCTCACTTGGAATGTGAACTAACAGGTTCAGAAACCCCAGAAATATCTCAAAGACTTCTTTTATAGGACTGATTCCCCCCTTATTATGGAAAGCTATATTTTTCCTATATATTTTATTAATTCCCCATGTCTTTATTTCAGTGTAGAACATATTCCCTTAATCATTAGCATGCACCAACCCCTTCCCACAAAAAGCACAAACTAAAGCAAATTTACAGAAACACAACTTGATTCCTAACTCAACAACTCAAAACCATTGGACATTTCTAAATCTTTGATGTAACCACAACTTCATCTGACATTCTGTTACTTACAAGTCTTGCTACTTCTTAAGCTCACTTTTCTAAAATGATGAATGCTCATATAAAAGGCAAAACAAGGCAGCACTGTAGAGTCATGTTAAGTCTACAAGTCAATTGATTTCCTATGAGAAACTTTTGAGCTAGGGAAGCAGGGACTCAAGAAAGTTTTGTTTCTTGTTGGATGCCAGCTGAATAGAATTAAATATATTGTCAAACCTTGAATATTAAAATATCCTGGCTGGATGCAGTGGCTCACACTTATAATCCTAGCACTTTGGGAGCCTGAGGCAAGAGGATCACTTGAGCTCATGAGTTCAAGACCAGCATGGGAAACATAGTGAGACCTTGTCTCTATAAAAACTTTTAAAAATTAGCCAGGCATGGTGGCACATGCTTGTGATCCCCACTACCCAGGAGGCTGAGGTGGGAGGATCACTTGAGCCCAGGAGTTCAAGGCTTCAGTGAGCAGTGATTGGGCCACTGCACTTCAGCCTGGGAGACAGAGGGAGATCCCCGTCTCAAAACAACAACACAATATCTAGAACTTCAGATGTTTTAATAGTGACAGTGTGATACGTGTGCACATAGGGGAGAAACTAGCCCACAGAGTTCACTATTACATAAAACAGCATAGTTTACCTACCATTGCTTTTATTAAAAGTTTTTGTTTTTCCACGTTCATGTTGTTTTTGGAAGTATATTATAAAGTAATTTTGCCAAGTAAATAATTTTCTCAAGGGAAAAATAACAATTAGAAAAGAGATAAGACCCCTTTGCTCTGATACCCTTAACCAAATTAATTGAGAAGTAGAAATAGGAAGAGAAGAAGAGAGGAAGGACAGAAAAAAAGAAAATATATGAGGGTAAAATCACATCACTGCAGGAGATGTTGCCCATACCCTGTTCACATTGGACCTTAATGCTTCACTATGCTCCACACAATTTTTAGCTTCCAGTATCTGCAACTCTGTGACCAGGGGTTATTTTCCATAATAGTGGAAACATTCCTGCTCAGCAGAAGGCTACTCTGCACATGGCGGGCTGCCAGTGACAAGAAATTAACTTCCTTTAAAACCTTTCCCTCAATCAGTGATTCTCTAGTGTATCAATTCCCCAGTGCCTCTCCTCTTGGCTGCCATAATTCTAAGCCTTCTCTTATACACCACATCTCAGAGCTTCTCTGCAGCAGTAAGCTCCAGTGACCCATTGTGGTAGCTGGCTTAATAATTTACCCTTTGTTGATTGCTTTGCCTCTCCTGTATCACTTCACCACTCTTTCCATGCTCCCTGGGATCATCTCCTAAATAAACCATTTGAACTCATATCCTAGTCTTAACGCTATGCCCCTGGTGGAACACAAATAAGGTAACTACTATTTCTGTTCATAACAGTTTGTCTTTGGACTACATTCATTAGAATTGTAACAGCTTCTATTATTAAGACCTGTACAAATTTTTTCATGATATTGCACTTACCTGGATTATGCATTCTCCCTGCTTTCCTCAATATCCATCACAGGTGTTTCATAAATATTTTCTGAGTGCAGACAAATTCCACCAATGGAAAGCTTTTGCTATAGGACAGTTCTTGCACACAGTCTGTGCTTACTAAATGTTTTATCAGATGAAGTGTGATGATTATGCCTTTGGCAGTGGAAAGGTCTTTATTCAACTTTTAATTATGTCCAGAAGAATGGCAGTATATGTAGTGTTTGAAACCATCTGGTCGAAATCCACCTGCTTAGGTATTTCAGGGGAGAGGGGGTACTTTATCCATCTCAGCATCTGGGAATAATTTATCATAGAGGTCAACTTGCAAAATCAGTCACTCTGGATGCCTCATCCCTTTCAAATGAGAAGGATTTGGCTTCAAGTGCTGGACATGGAAACTGAGAATGCAGTGACTCATTTCTTTAAAAATGTGAATATGAGAGAGGAAGATTTTTATCACTCAAAGTGCAGCATGGTGAGAGCTCACCTGAGTTAGGTAAAATGCACATAACTTATTTTATGGACACCTCTCTAAAGTGCCTTAAAGCTTAAAGGATAAAGAACCCAGTGGGTTTTCGTTTTGTTATTTGCCCCAAGGCTAAAATTCTGTGGCATATTTTAACAGAGTTTTTAAATGGCAAAACAATAGTTCTTTTTTTAAAATGTAGTCTAAAATAAAATGGAACTCCAGACCTATGTGCAACAGCTGGTGTTCATATGATATTGTTAGATGCCTCCTTTTATCCCAATCTCAGTCTCCCTTGGGTAGACAAGAAATGGGAGATAATAGTCAAAAAGTAAGAAACACTTCTCCTTGAGTGATGTCTTCATGATCGTAGCAAAATGAAATATTATGACAGTTGTCCAGGTAGTTCTAAGTTTGGAGTTTTTTTACTAAAATATTCAGAGAACTGAAGCAAGGATTTCCTGGAAAAATTGTCTCCTCAATTACCTTTTTTATGTTGAAATTATATGAGTCTGACTTTTAGACTTCTAGTCAAATTATGCAATTTTTCTGCCTTCTGCCAGTCAGCTTGTTGCCACTAATAATTAAAATGGGATTCTAGAAGTTAACAGAGTTTGTTTTTTTTTTTCATGATGTTGATGATTAGATTTCAAAACTTATAAATCTTAAGTTTATTTACATAATTAGTCAATTGTAACCTGAATATCTGAGGAGTTATTAATGTGTCAAGCTAACATTATTTAATCATCAGAAAAGCTATTTTTCCTTCCCCAGTCCATCTCTCTGTCTCCCTTTGTGTGTGTGTGTGTGTGTGTGTCTTTCTGTCTCTGTCTCTCTCTGCATATATTCATTAAATGTATTTAATACATATACATCACATATATGATCCTATTTGTCCTGACATACTATGCCCATAGGACTAACTAAAGTAATATGAGAAGAGTGAGAAGAGCTCATGGTAAGAAGATCAATGAATTGATGTATTGTAAATTATCTGGTAGATAACACAGCTGCTTCTTCCACTTAGCAAATATGTTTTCTGTAAGTGTCCTGTGATCCACACGTAGCCTACAATGACTTTTGTATGCTAGGTCAACTGCATGGAACCCCAGAATTGTACTGGAATCACTTTTTCATTAATTCATGCAAACCAGCCTGAATTCTACTGGCAGCCATGAAACACTTACCTATCCACACGTGGCATAGTCTTCAAATTCTCATTTGTTTCTGATTTTAACAACAAAAAAAATAGATTTTCATCATCTACAAGCCATAGCAATACACACATTGCAGCCACTAAGCTAAACTCATCAGGTGCAAGTAGACTCATATAATCATTCATAGGCCTTATAGCTTACCAAAGGACTTTAATAACTCCCATACCTTCTTCCTTCTGCTCCTTTGATATTTGACGGGCAAACTTGTATCTGATGCTGACAGATGATCAACCCTCTTGTTAGTTCAACCCCAGGCAGCAGGACTTCATTAGCTCCAGTCTGTGCTAGGTATTACGATGGTGAGTCCAGATGCAAAGAAAGGATATAGCAGGATCCCTGTCTCCCGTGGGACTTACGGCCTTGATGGAGAAAGAGGACTAAAACCTGTAAAAGACTAAGACAATTTTGTGAAAATAGATAGAAGCGCTTAAAACTCTGGTAGTGATAAATTGATAAACCCTGGTGGTAGAGACTTTGTCTAATGGCTTAAATGAGGTGCCATGTTCCTGCCAGTGAGAATTCAATACCTACTTGTCCACGCACAAAAAAAGAAAAAATGATGCTCGTTACCTGATCTTAATGGAGTTCAATGAGAGCGGAGGCTAAGCCTTTGTAAGTTCTCAAGATTCTTCTCACATGTTGTAGGCTCAATTAACATGGCTTGTTCTAGAACTTTTATTGGTTGGTGTTTGATCTGGTTATCCATACTGTACACGAAAGACGCTGTCAGCTGAAGAGGGAGTGCTTCAAGTACTCAGTTCTCTCTTAATCAAAGTAAAGGTAAACTTCTAATAATTATTTTTCTTCAAACCAGTTTATAAAGCACATTACTCAGTGATAAGAAAGAAAGAGATAAGCTGTGTTTATTTGAAATGTCCTGCTATTCCTCTGATACAACACTGTTGTTAGATTCCTTTAGGAAATATTAGACTCTTTCTAACAATTGATCAGCCTCCCTGAATGTGCCTACCAAAAAATTAGTTCTTCAGAGCAGATTTTGCAGTGGCAGTTTGCTAAACATGGTACTTTCTCCTGAAACTCGCTTATGCAGGTTTGAATGGTATCCAATGCGTCATACCAAACTATGCCCAAAATAAATCCAAGCCTCATTTCTGACGTCCCATTGTTCACTCTGCCCTGTATCTTACTAAGTTCTGTAAATTTTTCTTTCCTAATGCCTCTCATATCTGTTTCTTCTCTTAATCCCTGGTGCCAATATCTTAGATTAGACCACCACCGTATCTCTCCTGGATCACCCCACACCCTTCTAATCTCTCTGTCTGTATTTTTGCCACCATCCTCCTCTCCATCCTACCCTTTAAAGTCCCAATGAAGGTTTTTAAATTGCAATTTTATTTGGGTTCTTTCCTCCCTAAAATTCCTGATTAGTTTCAGAATAAAGCTTAGGTGCATCTTCAGTGTGGCCTGGCCTGGCCCTGCCCTTCCTTCAGCCTCACTTCTTATCATTTTATTATTGGAGTGCCAGTTACCTACTGGACCACTTGTTGTTCCCCCAAAAGCTATGCTTTCTTTTTCCTCGAGGATTTTCATAGCAGGGTCTCTTCTCTGCTCTTCCTTCATGCCTTGGGGAACCCTTGCTCATTGTTCAGGGCGCAGCTTACATGTTTTGTCCCATCCTCTGGTGGCTTTTCCTGTTCCCTCAAGGCTGTTGCCAGAAAGGGGTCCCATCCTAGACCCCAAGAGAGGGTTCTTGGACCTCTCTCGAGAAAGAATTCAGGGAGAGTCCAAAGAGTAAAGTGAAAACCAGTTGATTAAGAGAGTAAAGGAATAAAAAAATGGCTACTCCATAGGCAGAGCAGTGGCATGGGCTGCTCAACTGAGTATACTTATAGTTGTTTTTTGATCATATGCTAAACAAGGTGTGAATTATTCATGAGTTTTCTGGGAAAAGGGTGGGCAATTCCCAGAACTGAGGGTTCCTCCCCCTTTTAGACCATTCAGGGTAACTTCCAGAAGTTGCCATGGCATTTGTAAACTGTCATGGCACTGATAGGAGTGTCTTTTAGGATGCTAATGTATTCGAATTAGTATGTAATGAGCAATGAGGACAACCAGGGGTCACTTTCACTGCCACCTTGGTTTTGGCTGGTTTGGGCCAGTTTCTTTACCACAACCTGTTTTATCAGCAAGGTCTTTATGACCCCTATCTTGTGCTGACCTCTTATCTCATCCTGTGATTTAGAATGCCTTAACCTCCTGGGAATGCAGCCCAGTAGGTCTCAGCCTCGTTTTACCCAGCCGGTATTCAAGATGAAGTCACTCTTGTTCAAACTCCTCTGACAAGACTGACTTTAGTATCCTGCTGCTATGCTCCTGGATCCAGTGCCCTGTGCTAATAGATTCGATCACAGCACTGACCATGCTCTAATGACAGCAATTGTTAACTTGTTTGTTTCTCTCACCGAGAAGTCACGAACTGTGACTGTTTTTGGTTATGCGTTCCCTGCAGCTCATACTATGTGCCAGTTCAGCAAATATTTGCTTGACAAATGAAGTCAAAGTTGTGAAGTTATTACACAATTAGTAATTGGAGAAGCAGAGATTCGAAAACAAGCTCTTTGATACCATGTGACACAACAGTCTCTCTGCTGGGTATATGCCCAAAGTAGATGAAATCACTACCTTGTAAAGATATCTGCATTTTCATGTTCATTGCAGCACTATGTGCAATAGCCAGGCTCTGAAAACAACCTGTTAATTGATGGATGAATGGACAAAGAAAATGTAGTGTAAATCTATATCTATATATTTATATATACATACATATATAAATATGTACATATTATTAGAGAGATATCTATATGTATATATTTATATATCCATCTCTCTATAAGTATATATAAATATATAGAGTGATATTGATATATAAATATATATCTATATTGATATACAATGGAATATTATTTAGCCTTAAAACAGAAGGAGATCCTGCCATTTACAAAATAGATGGGCATGAAGGACGTTTATGTTAAGCAAAATAGGCCAGATGCAGAAGGTAAAATGTTGCATAATCTCACTTATATGTACAATTTTTTTTTTTTTTTTTTTGAGACGGAGTCTCGCTCTGCCACCCAGGCTGGAGTGCTGTGGCCAGATCTCAGCTCACTGCAAGCTCCGCCTCCTGGGTTTACGCCATTCTCCTGCCTCAGCCTCCGGAGTAGCTGGGACTACAGGCACCCGCCACCTCGCCCGGCTAGTTTTTTTGTATTTTTTTTTAGTAGAGACGGGGTTTCACCGTGTTAGCCAGGATGGTCTCGATCTCCTGACCTCGTGATCCGCCCGTCTCGGCCTCCCAAAGTGCTGGGATTACAGGCTTGAGCCACTGCGCCCGGCCTTTACAATTTTTAACAAAGTTCGGATATTCAGAGATAAAGAATAAAGCTATCCAGAGGTTGGGAAGAGAGGGAGGACATGGAGAGATATAGGTCAACAGATACAAAGTGGCAGATACATAGAATGAAAACTCCAGAGACTGAATGTATAGCATGAAGGCTACGGCTAATAAAATTGTATTTTGGATTTTTGTTACATAAGTAGATTTTTGTTATTCTCATCCCAATAAAAAAGAACTATGTGAAATGATAGATATGTATCTCTATGTATCCCATAATATCATGTTGCAAATGTTAAATATACACAGTACATTTTTTGTATTTAAGCAGCTCTTTAAACCTCAACCATACCATGCTCTATATCCTAGGAGAAGTGACACTGTGTGCTGAAGCATGAATGGCTACAGTTAAAATCTTTCCATTAGCCATCCTCCACCTCTTTGTCAGTCTTTTTCACTTTTTGGTGGGAGTCGGGGATGGGGGTGAGGACAGGGTCTTGCTCTGTTACCCAGGCTGCAGTGTAGTGGTACAATCTCACTGCAGCCTCAATCTCCCAGGCTCGAGTGGTCCTCCCACCTTAGCCCCTTGAGTAGTTAGGACTACAGGAGCACACCACCATGTCCAGCTAAGTTTTATTATTTTTGGTAGGGACAGGGTCTCACCATGTTGCCCAGGCTGTTCGCAAATTCCCAGGCTCAAGCGATCCTTCCTCCTTGGCCTCTCAAAGTGCTGGGATTACAGTCATGAACCACTGTGCCTGGCCCCTTCTGCCAGTTTTTAGTATAGTAGTTTGAATATTTTAAGAAGATGGGTTGCGTGTCTAACTAAAACCTAATCGAATGATTTATATTAAAATTGTACCTATTCTCAATGGCCTGTCAGAACTGGGAATAAGCCCTTTAAAATAAAATCGGCTTTGATATGTGTTTTCTTAAATGTGTTCACTGCTATCTTTTCTCTGCCTAAGAATTCGTTTAAGAAAACTCTCCAGCAAGGATAGCTTGTTTTAAGTTTTTTTATAGTTGCTCCCATTGTCTTTTCATTGTCTCTGTCACTCCTTAAGATGTCATCTGAACTTTATTAATGTGTATTTGGTAATTGGTATTCATGCTATATCAACATGAGAAATAAGATAGTCTCTCAGTTTTAGACTTCAGAGCCCCAAGTCGCCTGAATGTATAGCCACCTAAATATGTTGTGCTCAGTATTGGGACTAAGCCCCTGCTGCTCACATTACACAATGGAGCGCCTTTCTGAGAGGCTAGCATTTACCTCTCCAGACGTGTGTGCCATCAAATAGATCCACAGACACAGATCCTTGATCATACTGCAAATATCTTCTCGGTGGTTTGCTTTTTTATTCTCTTAGTAGTGTCTTAATGACCACAAATTTTTAATTTTAATAAATTTCAATTCTTCTCCTTTATAGTTACTTTGTGTATGTATTTCCTTAAAGCATTGCTTGTCTTCATATTAAGTTGTATCATATTTTGTGTAAATTATTAAAATATTTCATTTTACTATTTTATTTAAAATGTAGCTTCTAAATATCCAGCAGTTTTCCTCCTTTGTTTTATAAGTGCCTCACTCCACAGGACATATTACAAATTACTTGGTTGTAATTAGTATTTCTATTTAATATTTATTATGAATTATTAGATTTTTTAAAATTTAGTTTTGAAGACAAGAAAGTATATTAGGTGCTAATAATACATTTCTGACCCTGACATCGCCATGATAGTTTTGCATTAAATAGAGTCTGGGCCCCCATTTGGAAATGCTAACTTTCAGTTTTTTTATTGAAATAAATTGTACATACTTGTATGCACAGTGAACCCTCTGAATCTGTGGGCTCTGTGTCTGTAGATTCAACTAATCTTGGATTGAAAATATTAAAAAAATGGATAGTGTGTCTGTACTGAACATGTACAGGTAATTTTCTTGTCATTATTCTCTGAACAATACAGTATAACAACTATCTACATAGCATTTACCTTATATTAGGTACTATAAGTACTCTAGGGATGATTTAAAGTACACAGGAGGATGTGCATAGATTATATGCAAATAGTATGCCATTTTTTATAAGGGGCTGGAGCATTGTGGCTTTTGGTATCCAAGGGGGTCTTAGTCTTAGAACCAGTCCCCTGTGGATACCGAGGGATGACTATATACCATATGAAGAGTGTGAAAACTGCATTATTTTATAGGACTACATCTTTCAATGTAATGTCAGGACTTGAGCTGTACAACAGTAGGACACTCAATCTAGAGCACTGGAAAGTACATGAACTACATAGAAATTCTGTCCGATAATTATTATGTGATTGCTGTTTCACAATACTTTTAGTCAAGAAGCATTGAAAAAATGAGTAGCCTCATTAATAATCGAAAACATCAGAATGAACTTTAAGGATCAGGAATTTAGGGACGTGCAGATCTGGTCACCTGGCCATTATGAAGATACAAGTTAAAGGAAAGTCCAGCAGGGAAAATAATCCAGCTTGAATCCTGGAATCTATTCTTGTACCTTTGTGGCATACATTTATCAGACAAAAGATCTAAAATGTAGTGTGTGTGTGTTTTACAACATTATATTAATATAAACTATATTAATAGTCTCTAAGCCAAATGATATGTGATACATCCTAAACTTTTGTTTGAAGAGTTGAATTTTTCTTTATTTTTTTCATAGTTAATGAAATAGTTATGATAAAATATACCATGTTTGAAGTCATAACTTAATTATATTTATTAAGAAATGGTAATGTACAGGAATGAAAGTGAAAGTTACTGTGCAATTTACTGTTATCTTTTATGGATAGAACGGGTTACAAATAATACATGTAAATTTTTACATTTGCATGTAAGAAAATAAATCCTAGTAACATTATTGAGCTAATTATTGAAATAGCTTTAATTTCACGAAATTGATCCCCATTTGCTATTTTTATAGAGAGAACACCAACCATGATTTTTATATACATATTTGAAATTATCCATCAATATCACATGGAATATTCAATCTGGTCTTTTGTGGGCAGAAGAAAGGAAGAGATTTTAGAGATTGAGAAAGGACAGCAAAAGTAGGAAAGAAAACCACAGATACAGCAGATAAGGGAGGAGGAGGTGGAGTATCCACTTCAGTGACAATTTACATGCTGAATTATACTAATTTCCCTTTGTTCGGTGATGCTCTTTAAATGGATCTCTGCTGATGTTCCTAGAGGCCATGAACCAGCCGGCACGTTGGTTTCCACTACAGCACCTACAAATAAACTGCTGAGTTAAAATCTATGACAGCAGAGAATGTCTTACGACCCACAGACAATCATTCCTCTTCTAAATATATTCACAAATGCCTCATAAATGTTTGCTTGGGCGTTTTATTTAGAAGCAACATGGATAAATATTTGAAAGAGTATTGCTAATGACAAAGCAAAAGTGAACTATAAAATATCTGTAACTATGGCTTTAAAATCTGCACTTCTCAATTCAAGCACAGACTAAGGAAAGAGAGGAAAATGTAAGATAGTAGCAGGTGAACTCTTCGTGTGTGTGTGTGTGTGTGTGTGTATGTGTGTGTGTGTCTATAGCTGTCTATGTGAAGCAAATCGTATTTGCAAAATAAGACCCATATCTTTTGAATAGCAAAGAGCTGCATTGAACAGACACATCTGCCAGAAAAATCTGGGGTTGTAATTTAGGTTTTATAGTCCAAGAATGACTAGATTGCTTTTAAAAGCACTACTTCTTCAATGTTTTTATTCCATTCTTTGATCAAACATGTCAGCCAAGGAAGAAAATGGTCATTTATTTCTTTTGAAAGCAGGAAAAAAAAAAGAGATTTACATTAAATAGCAGTCATCACGGCGTTCATAAGTTTCCAACTATTTATCAACATGCTTGGTTTGCAACTGCAATTTACTTAATCAGATTTGCATCTTCAGTAACACTGCAGCTTCCATACTGGAGGTGGTAGAGTTATTCTAAGCTGTGAGCAGGCTGGTCAAATGTACATATGGCTGTGTAATTGTCAGAAAATGTCCTTGTGTCAGATGGGGCCATGGCTTATAGTGAAAACAATCCTGTTAGTGCTTCTGCAGCATATGAGGAGACAGGTCCACTTTATTAGTGAAATTACACTGGCCATGGATGACTGGCTGTCTTGATCATTTGCAGGCCAATTGTGAAGCCATTGATGGAGTCACTGGGCAGCCCAGTACAATTTAGTCATTAAGACAACTGGAGTAACCAGACTGTAAAATGGTTGGTCTGGTTTTTTCTTAATGATGTAATTGGATAGACCACAGAGAAATCCAATTAATTGCTGAGCAATTGGTGGCTATGGTGGTCTCACTGATAAGCTCAGCTGTCAGTGATGGACTTGAATTGACTGTACAGCTTCCTTGATCAATTGTACAAGTTACTATTACCAAGCTGGGGCTTGGGGAGAATTGATTTAATTTTTGTGATTTCAATGAGCCCGCTGATGAATCACATATCTTAACTCACTCTCTCTCTCTCTCTGTGTGTGTGTGAATGTGTGTGTTTGTTACTTTCTGTTACAATATGTTTGTGAGATATCAGTGATATAAAATGCTATTTTAAGATATGATTATTTTACCTTGCCTGAGTATATTTCATTAGCAAAGTCTATAGATTCTTGTAGAGATCTGTAGGGCAATCTGTTACTATCTAGAATAGGAGGGGAAATGCAAGTTTGAAAGAAAATTATGTGTTTAGAAGGTGGGAAAGCAAAGTATTTTTTCTTCACCCTTTCATGTCCAATCTATGAGGTTTACTGCATGGTTACTGCAGCCTATTCATGACATAGCAATGCTAGATATTCTTCTGCTTTGCTGAGTGGCCTGTGAAAAGAGCTTGACACCAGCGTAGCCTGGCATGAGGAAATGAATCATTGCTATAATATTTTGGGGAACAAATATGGAGCCGATGAGTATTTCAGCTCTCCCCCACCCATTAAGAGGTGCTACCCATGGAAATGGAAATATCCCTTCAAAGAAAAGACTTAGTTATTCATGCAAGCTCTTCTTGGCCAGGGCCTCTGTGAGGACTTAATCCACTATATCCACCATTCAGCCATGCCTGGAATAGACACTCATTAATGTTTGTTGATTTAGTGAAGGAATATGTTTTTAAGCTAAATTTCTTTCTGATAGTTGATGCCAAATAAGTATGAAAAGGTACGTAACTGTGGCATTTTTACTTATTTTAAGAAAATAAATACATTTATGAGTTGAAAGTATGACTTGTTGAGGTGATTTAGGCCACCGGTGATTTTTGAGTGATGGTCCATCGACAAGTGCCAATCTTTGACAATGTTCTCACCAGGCCAAAGCAAATTGAGAAAAACATAAGAATAATGGTTTTGAGAGATTAAAGATGTCCGCAGAGTTTTTGTCATGGCCCCCACTGAAAGGTGGCATCTCTTTCCCTTTCTCTTAAATCTGGGCGGCTCCTGTGACTACTGAGCCAGGTTAGGCATAAACTTTAGGGGGACTAGAAGCTTCTGCCTCCTATGTTGAATGCTTGCTCTTGAGACACTCCTTTCCAGGACACAGGCATCATACTATGAAAAACTTGAGCCACATGGCAAAACCACGCATAGATACTCTGGTCCAAGGCTGATCTCCCAGCCAACGCCAGCTGACTTACATTGAGACCCAACTGAGATCCAAGCTTCAGTCAACCCATCCAATTGTAGACGTGATAAAATGGCTTCTTTAAGCCACTACATTTCACATCAGGTTATTCCCAGCAATAGGTAGATACTAATGATATGTATTGAATATGTATACTACAACAATGATGCATATTCTCCTTTGTAAGAATTATCACCTCCGATTTTCTGAGGATTACCTATTCAGAGATACTGCACTTCTTGCTTTCTTGGTGTTGGAATATCCTTTCTTTTTGGCATGATGGCTAGAGAAGATATCAGTGATGTATACAGATGTATGTTTTTAACTGGAATAAGAAAAAATTGAGATTCATGAAGAGCACTCAATGTTTTCAGCACCCTTCATTTATCTATAAAATTCAAATTCTCTGCCCAAATCCAACTTCACAACCTCTACAGGAATTCCCCCTCATCCAGGGCCATCGTGAAGATTGCCAGACTTCTGCTCAACCTATTCCAGTGGAAACAACTGATTCATCAGAAGGCAGTACTGTCTGCCTTTAAACATCTGCGATTATAAAGAAATATAGTAATACAAAACTTTGATCATAAAGAGAAGTTTTGCACAGATACTTGTAATTCTTAATTTAAATAAATATTCTGATATTTGTTAATTATACACACCAACACATTTGAATCTCTGGAGTTTATATTCAGATACCTCACTTCGAATTGTATTATTTCCCGTTATTGCTGTTGTCTCTGATAAGGGAATACGCATGGGGGATGGGAAGTGGCAGTGGGAGGTGTTGGGGAGGGAAAGGTGAAAAAACACTACATTTACTGAAAACCTACTACGTGCTAAGTTCTACTACATATGGCAGACTCTCAAGAACTTGGAGGTTTTGGAAGTTCTTTAATGCAGACATTTCCATAAAGATGTATATTTTTCCTACACATCAAACATTTTATGAATAAACATTAACTCAAAACATTTTTTAAGCTTTTGAATGGAGAGGAAGTCTCATCTACCTTGAAACATTATTGCTATGAAATTATTTTATTCCAGCCAGGCGTGGTGTCTCACGCCTGTAATCCCAGCACTTTGGGAGGCCGAGGCCGGCGGATCACGAGATCAGGAGATCAAGACCATCCTGGCCAACACGGTGAAACCCCGTGTCTACTACAAATACAAACATTAGCCTTGCGTGGTGGCGAGCATCTGTAGTCCCAGCTATTTGGGAGGCTGAGGCAGGAGAATGGCGTGAACCCGGGAGGCGGAGCTTGCAGTTAGCCGAGATTGCGTCACTGCACTCCAGCCTGGGGACAGAGTGAGACTCTGTCTCAAAAAAAAAAAAAAAAAAAAAAAAAAAAGGAAAAAAGATAAAAAAGAAATTATTTTATTCCAAAATCAATGAATTTGTTTTTTACAAAAAGCATAAGTAAAGGCAGTCCTGAATACAAATTTTTTTATTAAACTACTTTTGTCACAAAGGTGTTTAGTATAATGCCTTATAAATTATATGTCTGCAAAATATGAAGAGGAAAATGTGTCTGTACAATGGACATTAGGAAGAATATAAGAAACAAAATAATGTGATGTGAAGCTTATCTTTGAAATGATACAGCATTTACTTCTACCATTTACTTCTACATGTGTTTGCTACAGTCCTTCTAAAGTTCTCAGCATTTTTAGTAATAAAAAATGTGGCTGACATACGAACTTTAGCTCTTACAGCATTAACATATTCCAGTACTAATGAACAGTTAAAGGAATAATAAGTGAAATAAGGTGTGTTTGTCATTATGAGTGAGAATATGCAGCACTGAATTATGGTAAATAGTGAACTAATTGCCTTAAAAATAGTAGAACTTTTCTTTTGGGTAGCTGTTTCTTGAAAGCCATTTTCTTCTTTAGAAACTGTTTTCAAAAACTACCATCTTCCTCACAGATATAACCTTCATTCCAGCAGTCATTGGGATTATAACAAAGCTTTTCAAAGATAAGAAGAGAAGCAATAGTAGTATTTCGGAGAATGTCAGTTGGCTGCAGACTAATTTTTCTAAGTTTTCAGAATAAAGATATCCATGATTTATACCCAATTCAAGAGGAGACTTTGGATCATTTCAATAAATACTAAGGGAGATTATGTATTTAAGATATTATTTAGATAAGAGGATAATTAAACATCTCAGATACCTTTTCCTATGACACACTATTAAAGAAACAAAAATTTCCTACCCTTCATAGGAAATAAGATGAAAATTGCAAGAAGTTTCTTCAAAACCCACCTGACATTCTTCGAAATGAAAGAAAAAAATGCTATGTTTATGTATGTTATGAACTTTGCTTATGCTGCTTGAAGCTGTTGCTTAACAGTTTCTTCCCATGTTTACCATGTCCCTTAGCTGTAAGATTTTCTCCTTCTCTCCTATTCCAAGAAATCCATTGTAGCAAATTATCAGTAGAACACATCATATTCTGTGTCATCTCACCAGTTGATGTTTTAATTAACTCCTAGCTACCTTTAGAAGAAGAAGAAATATTATTCTCCTTGCCCGTTGCATTTCCCTCTTTTGTTTATAGGGATGCAGTTGAGGAGGGAGTTTGGGAGAGGTCTCCAGAATTAATGAATGGAATCAATCATCTAGAAAGTTATCAGCATGAACTAAACTCTTAACAGTGGATTGTGGATGTGTTGACTATCTTTCATGCTAATTGACTGCCAAGCACCCTAACTAGCATTTTGCATAGAGCAATGTGGTAGATATGGCTCTGAAACATGCATCTCCACAGCAATAGAGCAAGTTCATCTGCCTGAATAATTGACAGAGGTGCTAGCCCAGAAAGCATGGCTTCTGGAGACTTCTCAGGAATTTCAGCTGGATGGTCCAGCTCACTTACCATACTAATACCAGGTTAGAACAGTTACCTTAGGACCTTTGTGCATTACCAGAGAAAATCTGGAAGTACAATGTTTCAGTTAGACAGGAGGAATAAGTTCTGGAGGTCTATTGTATGGAAGGAAAGCTGTAGTTAATAACTTATTGTATATTTGGAAATTGCTAAGAGTAGATTGAAATGTTCTAATCACAAAAATGATAAGGATATGAGGTGATAAATATTAGTTGGCTTGATTCAGTCATTCCACAAGGTATACATATATCAAAGCATCACATTGTATACCGTGAGTGTATCTGTTTCTCATTTATCAGTTTAATGAAATATGGATAAAACTTAGTTTGGGAACAAGTAGGGCCATTTCACATTGCCTTGGTGTCTTTTTGGTGATAAGTGTTTACAACCTATATTAAAGTAGAAAAAACTTGGCCAAATTTAAACTTACCTCTCATATGTTCCAGAAGCACCACTGTCTCCCCTCAAAATTATCAAATTCTACTCTGCTTCCGTTCAAAGGTACAAGGTAACAAATATACTGACATTTGCTCTTGAGGGAAAGAAAATTAGATTTCTGCCAATTTAAAGCCATGAACAAATGTCAGAATTAAGATCAGTTTGTTGGATGAGTTTGTAATTCCACATGCAAAAGCTAAAATATTTTCACGGTGGATTTTACTGTCCTATGTGGCAATGCACCCATGAGTAGATTGGGTTCATTGGATACATTGCAAAGGGCCATCTAAAATGTGTTTTCTGGTTTTCATCATATGTTAAGTTTTTGAACACTAGTGGGTTAAGTTTTTGAACACTAGTGGTCATTTATTACCTGTGTTCAGCAACACGCTGCTTATACTTTTGTTGAAAAACTGGTTAACATTTAGTAGGCACTTAAATATCTGTTGAATAAATAGTGGGGATACATGACTGCATTACATGCTTTAATCTCAGGACATACTTTAAGTGCAGAAATATTCCTATGAGCTGTGATCATTCAATGGTTTGTAAATACCATACTTTTTTAGAGAAGACTGTTATTTTAAAATGTTGTTTCACCTGCCTGTTATTTACAAACAATTCTTTTCAATGCTGTTCAATAATTATTCAATTAAAAATTACCTTGTGCCCCAGTCAGTATTTAGGCAGAGTAGATTGTTCTGGTATTTATCTGATTATTATAAGGGGGAAAAAAACAACTGAAGTTGAACTGGTGTCAGAGTAATATATATTTACAGGGAAAGGATATTACTGTTCCTCAAAAAGCATTGCTAGAACTTTGCTTATGCTGCTTGAAGCTGTTGCTTAACAGTTTCTTCCCACCTTACACTCGGATTTTACCATGTCCCTTAGCTGTAAGATTTTCTCCTTCTTTCCTATCCCAAGAAATCTGTTGTAGCAACTTATCAGCAGAACACATTATATTCTGTGTCGTCTCACCAGTTGATGTTTTAGTTAGCCCCTACCTACAAACGAAGTAGAATCATTCATGGAAAACATGGATCTAAAAAACAAAACACAAATCATTCATCCAGGCCGTAGATATTATAAACTACATTTAGTGACAACTGCGACCTCCTGGTCCCACCCCTTGACCAGCAAGCTGTCCTGAAGATGCTGTTTGAAGAGTCTCAAGCAGGTTCTAGTTGGTTCCTCCATTCAAAGGCCCTAATTATAGAGAACTCATCTTTGATCCTCTTCCAGTTCTACATCCAATAAACTTATTCATTCATTCATTCTTTGTTTTACTCATTCAAAAAGCATATGAAGTGGCAGAGATACAAAGAAAGCCTTCCCCACAGTCACACTCTAAGTTCCTTTGGGTGAGGGTGGCAGGCGGTGGACATAACAGGTGAATGAAAAATTGCAAGACGATATGGTAATTGTTACAACTGAGCTATACAAGGGCAATGTGAGCATACAGAAGAGATTTAACTAACTCAGCCTAGAGGAGCATGGTTAAAGCAGGAGTTAAATCTTGAAGGAAGAAATTTTGAAGGAAGGATGAAGAAAAAGACTTTGCAGACTCAGGGAACAGCATGCACACAGCTGCAAGGCAAAACGATCACATGTTCCAGAGTCTGCAGGCAGGTGTGTATGACCAGAATGGAGGATGGATTTGAGGGGATGGAGGAAAGGTGCCAGACAATTAAGGACATTGTATTCTCATGAAAGTACAAGTGGTGGGCAGCCATATATGTATTGTGGGACCCATTGCCACAGTGGACAACATAGGAGGAGATCATGTCAATGCTAAGTGTTTCTGCTTTGTATATCCATATTTCAATAAAACATTCCCAAATCAAGGGTAACCCACTTGGAAATAGAGCAAGAAGAGGCATGCACAGCATACAAAGTCTCAAGGTGGGACTGCTTACATAGGATAGGCAAGTGAAAGCCTTTTAAATCTCTCTGAATCAATACATGCCAGTATAACTCCGATCTTCCATAAACCTTTCTAAATATCTAGGCTGGTGTCAATATCTAAAATTCCATAGCCAGGGTTTTATCTTTGTCTCAATACTGTTCATTTAATGTAGATCCCTGAGGAGTTGTAATGCACTAAATCCCATAGGACAAGCCGCTTGGCAAAGAGAGTAAGGAAGCACTAAATGACACAGAATGAGGAGAGGAAGTACCCAAAACTATGAATGAAGACTCCCAAAGGGGAGTATTTGCACACTGACCTGGGAGAATCCCTCTGTTGTGTGTGAGCTTGTAGAATAAAAGAAATCAGTCACTCTGAGACCAAAATACCTTGTCCCATGTTGTTTGTTACTGGATATCAAATTCTCTAAACTTCTGTTTTTTCAACTTAAAAGTCATAATATGAAAAGGAAATAAAATATATCTATCAAATAAGATAATGTACATCAAGGTATTTGCAAACAAAAAGCACTATGCAAATTTAAGTGACTATCATTTATGTGTTATAGATATGTAGGCATATATAACATATTTGAAGTTTATGTTTTTTCTTAGAATATTTGCAGTATGATAGACATATAGCATTCTTTTCTGTTCAGAGAAAAGCCTTTGTTGGGCCATGTGGGCTAATCAGGCTGTTTGACTAGATTTAAAGACTCAAAGTATTTATATTATTTAGGACTAACACAAATTCAAAATGGGAATTTTGAAATATGAAGACATTAAATGCTACTAAGCCAGTCATGAATGCCCTTTTAAAACATAATAATAACACCCTGGATTTCAATGATGGTGATCCCAGAGCTCCTTTATGGATGATGTTCTCTCATGTTTCTTAATTACCATAGGTCATATAGACCCCATTTGCAAAAAGAGTTCATGAGGCTGAGCTCTGTTATGTACCTTGACCAAAGTCATATCAAGGAAGGGCAGTCCTTAGTCTATTAGATTGTTGTGATTTGCTCTTCTGCCAGGTGCAACTAAAGGCATTTTTCCTGCCTTAGTCAGAGATGTGCTTGCTTAAAGAACTAACTTATGAAACCTGAATGTCTGAAGAATTAGTGCAATGTCTGAAGGGAGGAGCCTAACGCTTGCAAACGTCTCCCTGGCTTGATCCATCCATAAAAATGATGTATGTAGAATGTCTCTGCTGAGCCAAGGGTGACCTGCACCAGCTCTTCCTCCACCTTCACTCATTTTGTGCCCATTCCCTTCATGGTCCATCCTCCTGACTGCTTTGGCCTCTGCCCAGCTTGGAGGTTCTGCTTGCCTGTTTCATCTCTGACAGTCCGTGCTCACAACTTGATCTTCTCTTCTCCCTTGACATTGCTTGAATTGTGCCCAGGATTTTGTCTTCTTCCTCCTGGCCTCAGGACCCTGTGAACACGCCCGGCCATTATGACCCAGTCACTCCTCAGACTCTGCCTCTGAACTATCAGGTGCTGGATAGCAAAGCCAGTCCAGTGTCCCTGGCATTTGTTTGGGAAGCAATCAGGTTAAAGAAAAATAAAATCCATCTTCAGATGACCTATTCCCAACTCCTGATTTCATGTGCTGATATGTTTGTGTTGTTTAGCAAACTCTCGCAGAAAATGTTATCTAAATGTCACACCGCTATCTCAAGGGTTTGTTGGACTTAATATCTAAGCCTTACACTAAGACGGGAGCTGAGAATCCAGATTATTTCTACCTACATATGTTCTTTGTTGGACCTGCATGATTTGATTTTATCCAAATGGAAAAACGGTTCAAAATGGAGAAAAGTTCCAATACTGAGAATATTGATGTCAGTGGCCAAATAATATGTTGCATTTTATTTTATTTTTTTGCAGTCCTCAGTGAATTTGTATGTGTCTCTCTGTGTGTGTGGAATGTGAAGGAACACACAGGTAGAAGTAAGGGAGGGAGACGTGCTGTGGGATGGCCACATTCCCGGATCTGATCCTCTTTGGGGATACTGTGATATGCTGCCTAGATCCTTCCATCAGTGCTAAGGAGACAGCCAAGTAGGAGACAGTGAGGCAACCTAAATGTTCTCAATGGCAGAAAACCATTACCGGCTCTAGAATGGAAGAAACACAGTGGGTGGTGCTGTCACCTGCCCAGAAGCCAAGGTCATTAGACAGGAACTGAGAACATGAAGAGATGTACTGTCCCATGTAGGCTGGAACTTCAGAAAAAGTACAGCCATTGCCAGAGGTGCCCCTGAAACAGAAAGGGAGAAGAAGAAACACCCACACATATTCCCATTCTTAAATTGCCAGTCTTCTGTCAGTGATTCCTATTGTAACAGGAAGCTACAGGGCCATGTCACCAGGGCCATGTGCATCCCTGGCACACACAGTAGAACAGGGCATGGAGCCGAGGGTGAAGAGACAAGTGACAGGCAAATGGCACCTGCCCAATGAAGTCTCTGAGAGTGGAGCCTGGAACCTGGATGTTCAACGAGTTGTCCAGACCATTCTTATGTGCACCAACACTTGATAACCTTTCCGTAATATGGAAAATCCCTTAAATTGCCAGGCTCTTATAATTGCAAAACAATTATAGTCATCAATTCTGATGGAAGGAAGATGTTGAATTTTGTGAGCCTTTCCCCTTCTTTGATTGTTTTAACCAAATATGATAAATAACATGTGGAATATGTGACACAATGTCCCTTAATAACAAATTTTTCCCTTTCAGTGTAAAATTATCTGGAAAAATGTCTCCTTTTTGCACAGCCCCTTAGGAGCCATTAACATGGCATTCTACAGTAATCCAAAATGTGCAGAAGAAAGTGAGGTGCATTTACTTAAAATTAGCTCCACAATGTAGTACAACTATTTCCAGCATTCATCATTGTTAATGACTATAATTGATGGCTGAAAATAGAACCCTCAAATGAGAATAATGTCCAAATTCACACACGCACACTAATTGGGAATTGTTCAGCCTGTGAGCATGGCAGCCAGATGCACCCCACACTTTGACTTCTTCCTTCAATTCAGTTCTACACTGTACTTCATTAATTCTTAAGGATTTAAACTGCCACCCCAGTTTACAGTTTTTATGTGTGGAAATGTTCTATGTGTGTAGGGGTGTGGGAAGCAGATACAAACATTCTGATTAAACACACTGGATTAAACATTCTGATTTAATCCACTGGAATTCTGTGGCAAATCAGCTCAAAATGCCTTAGGGAAATATCCGTGTTGGCTTTAATTGTTCCTAATATGAAGGATTGAGAAATGTGCTTTGAGTGTTTTTGAGTTTATATGTAAACTAGGAAGGGAAAATAAGAATATAGAAAGAACATAGCAAAGAAAGATATTCTTAAAACAGGGCTGTCGCTCTTTATAGAAAATAAAGGTTTAAAACAGCCAAGTACTTGATTTGCCAAGCAAGACTGACTCATCTTCATCAGTGGACATCCCCAATACCTAAGGTACATTTTTAATATAAGCAGTGAACATCATTATAAATAGATTTCTGTGTTGCTGTTCTCCAAATTCATCTCATTAAAAACGTGACCATTAATTGATGATCACTGTTGAGTCACTCACTCTTATCATCACTGGCTTCTTGGTCTGATACTAAGAGGAGACCATAATGTGCAGTAAACTGTGTTTATTTCCAGTGCCTCCCCTTTCCAGGTGTCTTTGGGTAACTCCTGCAAAGTCAGATCTTCAGGTCCCTCAATTAAAATGATAGGATTGGAATTAGATGATTTACCCAGCTCTTTGAAACATGCAATTCAATGAGTCTATAACACAGAAACTTACCTGTGTCCTGTAAAGTTAAATTAGAATTTGCCTTCACCACTTACTATAAAGCATACAGAATTATTTGTTGTTATATAAACAGGCTGCAAAAATTAGCTGGGTATGGTCATGGGCACCTGTAATCCCAACCACTCAGGAGGCTGAGGCACAAGAATCCCACAAACCTAGGAGGCAGAGGCTGCAGTGAGCTGAGATTGCACCACTGCACTCCCTTCTGGGTGACACAGCGAGACTGTCTCAAAATAAAATAAAATAAAATAAAATAAAAAAATAAAATACACACTGCATATTTTCCAGCATTTGTACCTTTTCTCAAACCTAAATCCCATTCCGAACTACCAAGTACCTCTTTATTTCTTAAGGCCAAGATCAAATCCTATGATTTTCATTGCCTTATCCATTGCCCCAGTTAGATTCACCCCTCTCCCTTTGTGCTGCCATAGCTCCCCCATATACATTGCTGGCATCTCATCATGTGCAAGTCTGTCCAGTTTCAATTAATTTTTGTATTATTGACTGACTCCTCTACTTAATTAGGATTTCTTCAGTGGTTATGATTCTGTCTAACCATCTTTGTATCCCTGAAGATATGTGAAGGTTGGCACATATTAGACACTCTGATGATTTAAACAGTTTAATAGATTGTTTTGCTTAAACATTGCATTTTGTGGTACCCAGCCCTAACCAAGGCCCCATGACTCTCCTCCACTGACCTTCATGACTCATGAATGTCATACTCCCCTCCCGTTTCAATCATGGCTAACCATGAGGCCAACAGAATATGGTAGAAGCGATTATGTTTCCTTTATGAGGCTAGGTTATAAAAGGCTTTTGCAGCTTCTGGCTGGTCTTGGGTATCTCACTCTGGACGAAGCCAGCCTTCATGCCATTAGCATACTCAAAGCAACCCTGCAGAGAATCTCAATTGGAGAGGATCTAGGGCCTCCTGCCAACAGCCAGCACCAAATTCTCAGCCATGTGAATACCACTTTGTAAACAAACCTTTCAGTCTTTGTCAGTCCTACAGATAGCTGTAGCCTCAATATTTAACTAAAACCTCTTAGCCAAGCCATTTCCAAATTCCTATAGAAACTGAGAGATAATAAATAATAATTATTGTTTTCAGTAACTACTTAATGAAATTATTTATTATGTGGCAATACATAACTAATACAAAATTCTTCCTGCCCCCTTTTCCATGGGAGCCAATATTATGGAGTTAAAAAAATGGATTTGCTATTGAAATCTTGCCTGATACTTAATATCAATATGAATAATGTATGATGAATACTAATAATTATTGACATTATTATTAATGTATTAACACCATTAACTATTATATTATTCATTCTAATTAACATAGCCAGATGATTGGTATGCAATTAATGTAGTAAATTAGTAATAATATCATTGGTGTATTATTAAAACACTAATGTTTGGATGACAATACTAACAATAATTATTGATATCAATTATTATATCTATTTGTAAGTGATAGAATAATTATAATATTATATCTACATGTATGTGAAATAGTATGATCTCTATCTGAATAATGAAGAAACCGAGGCTTAGAGCAGTTAATTTGTCCAAAGTCAATCAACTCATACAATAACGAGTCATGACTCCAGGCTAGATTCATCTTAAGCATCAAAAACTAGCACTAGAGCTCTGAGTTTCCTCATCTACACGATTGGTACAGCAATACTTAACATGCATTGTGCTTGTGGGGATTAAATGAGATGAAACCTGTAAAGTTGCTTGCAGAATGCCTAGGAAAGGCACATGCATCATATGCCACTTTATCTCCCTTCCCTTCACCATCTGCTCTGTTTCTAAGAAGGCCCTGGGAACATAGGCCATTAGGATCAAGTCCATTTCCACATGGGACCCCAGGTCCTGGGAACATAGGCCCTGGGATCAAGTCCATTTCCACATGGGACCCCAGGTCCTAAAATTGTGCAGTGAGGGTGACGCTTGTATTTCCTGTGGAAGAAGTAAGGTTACAACTCAGTCTCTTTTGCCTTTCTCAAACTCAGGCTGAGTATCTAATAATAGTGATGCTGTACCTTTTGATAGTACCCTGGAGATTACAGAACTGTTTCCATTTTCTACTTAGGAGACGGTAAATGGATTTGATGCAGATGTGAATCACATTGGCCATGGAATGAAAGTTGGAAAGTATTTGTGGCAACAAACCCCTTATGACTGACACACACACTCCTTCCTTAAAACCTTTATCTTCTGCAGAAGCAATCTCATTACAACCAACTGGTGGTCAGTTACACAGAATGGAGTCATAAGAGACATTACCTATGGGGTATTTTTTTCCTTTATTCACAGTGAAGGCATAATCTTTTTAGAGAGAAATAAAATACTCTCTGAATATGTAACAAAATATATCTACTGATGTTGGTTTAGTTTCATGTGGTTGACAAGAAAAAGCATTCACTTACCTGAATATGCAGCTCAACTTTAAAATAATTTCTATAATTTTATTATAATCCACAGAGCTTCTTTTATTCATTTTACAAATTGCTTTCAAAGCATAAATTATGCCATTGAAAGGGATTGACAATCCATAATTGACTATCCATAATAGTTTTGACACATAAAAACTCTGATGTGTGAGTGGCTGGTGGACTTACCACTTTTACATGATCTGGCTTCGGCCTCCGTGAGCTGAGCGGTAAGAACAGCAATACCAAATTGTGGTAAACCTCAAGAGTTTTCAAGGAAGCAATATGGGTCTAATTGGGCAGAAGCTTGGCGAGTAGACCACAGCTATTTCTTTGTAGAAAGTCCAGTTGTGTATTACAGAGATTGTGCCTATAAGGGTTGCCTCGCTAAATGGAAACCACAAGGAATGGGCCTTTGGATGTCTTCTTGAATCAGAGCAATAAAGGGGCTTGGCTGGAGTTCAATTAGGATAACATTTTTATCTTTGTAAAAATATGAGCTGTATGCACCAGCACACATATGTACTTGGTCTGCAGGTTTCTCTCTAGGTTACCAAGAAAATAGGTTTTGATGGACAGGGCAATACCATGAAGTAGACGTTAAGAAAAGATATTAAAGGAAGCCCCCTTTATAACCTTTAAACAAAGTTAAACACGCAGTGTTTCTTAACATTGTTTAACATTGTTTAACCACAAATGGCTTTTCAAAAATATAATGTGCATTAAGATTTGCTCTTTGGAACTTGCTTTGGTAATCTGATCTTTTAAAAGAGAGAGAAATTCTGTGGAGTGAGACACAGAAAATCTTATTGAATGGGACCCTTTTTCTCTGTGTAGGAAGGAGCTGGTCTCTCAACTTTCTCCTTAGCTAACTGTCCACAACACTACAGACTTGTATCTTCCTCTAACATGAGCCTCTCTTGTCATCACAAGAACTCCTCGAGGGCTCTACTGAGTCCTCAGGAGCAGACACTGTATCATGTTCAGGTACTTGTCTGTTTTTTGATCACTAGCCCCATCGATCTGTTTTGTTCCAACTTGCTGCATTCTACACCTTTTGTTCCTCAGATCACCAAAGTGCAGCCTTTCATTTCTACCCGCAGAAACTCAAGAGTTTCTGGAAACTTGATTTGCTCCATGTTATTAACAAAACAATTTTATTAACATATATGTTGGCCTCTGAACTGCTTCTGACCACAAACACCTTAGATTCCTCTTGGTTACAAAAGCTCTGGTCTATCTCTGACGATGTACAAAAGAAGCCGATGCTTATCCTGTGGTTGTTGGTCCCAACCTCCTATTTAGCCTTCTTGTAATTTGAATCTCATGCAACTTTTGCGATATTCTTAGCTCATCATCAACTGCTTAGCCCATCATCAATTGAAAATAATCAAGTATCCTAAAATCATCAGCCACTGAACTTTTCAGATTGTTGGCACTTGAGTTTTTGTAGCAGTAAGTAGGAACTATCACCTTACTCCAGTGTCATAAATTTATGGGACTAAAAATTATGAGAAAAACTCATATAGCATGTTTTATTCAGTACTGCAGAGATCTACTCAGGTTAATTTTCTTGTCAAGATTGGGCAGCTTTTGACGTAGAATATCAAACTTTTTTTCTCTGGGGCTGTGGTACATTCCATTCTTTCCTTTTAGTTTAGTAATACTTGGATTTCCTCTCTAATAAGGAACAAAGTAAACAATAAACTCAGAAGCTCCCAGTGCTCTTCAGTTTAGGATAAATTATTTCACATTACCAAGGAAGAGAAGGAAGTTGCTTTTATCCTAATACTGATATTCTCATTTCTTATCTTTCTATGCAAAATGTTTAATGTTTCCATCTTGTGGAGTTCTTAATTACATCCTTACCAGATGTGATGCAAAAATTAAGCATCAATTAGCTTTTTCTGGATTGCACACATCCTTAAATTCTGTTTTCAGATCACTGCAACTTAACTTTGCGATTTATATTGGAAAGATAGCTTTGAGGGTTCATTTCACTTCATTATTCCTCAGCAATTGTATTTCATCCACTTAGCTATTTCTATGGCAATTGTGCTTTGATGAGAAGAGATTGCCCAGTGTAGCTACATCACAATGACTGTGAGATAAAATCCGGTAGAGCCCAGCTAGATTTTGATGAGTTTTTGGATCCCACACGCACAAAAGCAGTATAGGAAAATAAAGGTGATAAGCATCATCTTTTGCATTGAAAGTTATTCTCATATAAGACAGACTGAACTTTTTAAATAAATACGTCAATAAAATGGACAAATGCAACTGTAAGTTTGTAGTCTGGTTTCATTTGATGGAAGCATTTATAAAAATAAGAATGATTTCCCAAAAGTCAGTTTTTAGTATAAAAGGTACAATGGAAAGCCCAGACAGTTTGGAGGACTGCTTTGGGTACTCAACTCATGCATGTGTATGCATATGTAAATTGTGTGCTTATATAGGGATATGACTATAGATATAGACATATGCACTGTCTTTTGCCCAAATTATTTCCTATTTTGTTTATGTGTAATATTTACCTCATTCTACATGTAGACTTCCTATTTCAACTTAAATCTCAAATGTTAGAGAAGACCTCATTTTTTATCCCTCATTTCTCAAAAAAAGGCTCCTTACAATGTATCCCTCCATGAAGAGAAGAAACAGAAGCATCCCTTGAGAGGAAATACAGCATTACACTTGAGAGCAAGGACTATGGAACATGATGGCCCAAATTCAAGTCTCTTTTATCACATGATGAACCGAACCATTGGCCCGCATTCTCAGTGGCTCTGTGTACCCATATCCTTGCCATGGTCTCATTGTGAGAAAAGAGTACATCCCAATTCCTTGACTTTTTCCTTGGCTCTGTGACTTATGTTGGCTTACAGAAAGATGCTGGAAGTGAAGCTAGATTAGTTAGTTCTAAGGCTGGGCCTTGTAAGACCTTGTGCGTTTTCACTTTCTGCTCTTGGCACTACCATGAGACTATTGGCTTGGTAACTGATTAGTCCAGAGGGGATAAGAAACATGTGGAACAGAATTGCCCCAGCCAACCTATGGTACAAAGCCCAGCTGCCCCAACTGTCACAGCCTAAATCAGAAGCTCCCATCCCTTCTCAGTCTAGGTTCGCCCAACCTCAATTGACCACACATCATCTATAAGAAGTATAATGAAAATCCCAGACATTTTGAGGGACTGCTTTGGATAATACCAACACAAACATATACATAAATATGAAATGTTAGTTCATATGTCTATATATCGCCATTGTAAGAATCATTCTGTATTATTGTATTGCATTGTAATTTTGTGGTTATTTATTATGTGGCAATAGCTGAAAACATGACCACCCATTATCTGTGTAACTTCAGGCAACTTACTTAAACTTTTCCTGCCTCAGTTCCCTCATCTATGAAATAGAAGTAAGAATTATCTACTGGCTCCTAGAATTGTAGTACATATTAATAAGTTAATTTAAAATTAAATTTTTTAGAATAATGCCTGAAAAATAGAAACTGATAAATGAATATTACCTATCATTATTTTATCATTCTTCTAACTTCACTCCTAAAATTTTCTGTGGGGCCACTGCGAAGCCAAACAGCTAGAGGAAGTCTGGCACTGTGGTCATGACAGTGACTCAAGCTGCCACAGAATGTCTGACCAGCCCCTGCTCATTTAACAAGCAGCAGTTACGGCATCTATCCGGTGAGGACAGTAAGAACTACTTTACCTATTGGCAGAAAACAAAGAGGAATATTTTATTTTCCACCACATCTTCACTTCCCATGTTATGGTGAGCTGGTCAGAAATCAGTGCCATAATTCTTCACCTTCACAACTTGCTGGGGACAACATATGTGGTTGGTTGACTCCAAATTTTTCTCAGCTTCCCCTGCCCTCTTAAGGAGTGGCAAGAACCAGTAAGCATCCTCCTTTGACTCAAAGATTGTTATCAATTCACAAAATCCTTTAAATCAAAAATTATCAAATTTTATCAAAAAATTGTTAGCAAAAAAAGGTCTTTTAGATCTTGACCTATATTTGCTAATAAACTATGGCTACAAAAAATGTCATAAATTATGCCATGCTCACCTATATCTACTTCCACAGAGTTGAACCTGGATGTAAAGGACAAAATATTATTAGCCCAAAGGCATTGTGACATCTTAAAATTTTACTGACTGTGAAATAAAAGAATTCTGTCACTGAAGAAATGGCTGCTGACTGTATAAATTTCTTAAACTAGTGTCAAATAAAATATAAACACATTGACTAACTCTACTGGAAAAAAATGGAAGCTATAAAAAATTAAATTAATCCATATACTCTTCCAAGGCAAGCTGTGAAAGACTCTAGAACATGCCAAATGTTACCCACATTAGTTAAATTATAGTAAGAATCCACATGCACTGAGTCTGAGAGGGATTGTTTTTGTCCTTATAAAGAAAAGTAAATATGTTTTTCCACAAAAAAAAAACCTTCTGAAGGCTGTTGAAATTTTAATCTTTTAAAAATGGCTTTACCACATAGCAAAACCTCAAAGTTGTATTTCACTTTTAAGACTTTCAAAGCAGTCCATCCTTGCTATTTCATTTTATCCTCACATCTGGATATCCTGGTGAGATGGAATGGCTTTCTCTGTGTTTCACATGCTGGCCTTGATCATGGGTGGCCCACACTATGTTGTGAGAAACAGATGAGCTGAGCAAAGGGAAAACAGAAGGGATGTTAAGGCAGAGAATGATCAAGGGCTGTGGCCAAGGAAATACAAGCATATTTTATCACATTTTCAGGCATCAGCATCTAATCATGACATTGGGATGGTCCAGTATGGGAGGGTGTATTATTCCATTCTCACATCGCCATAAAGAAATACCTGAGACTGGGTAATTTATAAAGAAAAGAGGTTTCTTTGACTCAAAATTCTGTAAGCTGTGCAGGAAGCATCATGCTGGCATCTTGGCATCTGCCTGGGTTCTGGGGGGGGGGGGGCCTTAGGAACCTTACAGTCATGTCAGAAACCAAAGGGGAAGTAGGCACGTCTTACATGGTGGAAGCAAGAGAACAAGTGAAGGGGAGTTGCTACACACTTTTAAACAACCAGAGCTCATAAGAACTCACTCACTATTGTGAAAACAGTATTTAGGGGATGGTGCTAAGTCATTCATGAGAAATCCACCCCCATGATTCACTCACCTCCCACCAGGCCCCACCTCCAACACTGCAGATTACTATGCAATGTAAGATGTAGGTGGGGACACAGAGCAAAGCCATGTCAAGGGAGGAGACTTAGAATGATGGTGGGAGGTCTAGGCTGTGGTGCTTGACTAGAAGATTCTGGTGACCGTTTGTTAAGGGAGAGGCAGTTTGTGATGGGTTCAGAGAGATATCCACCCCTGGAAAATAGAGATGCGAAAAGAAACAAGACCATTCGATTCTACCCCATTTCCTCTCATATGGTAATGGGACTTGGACTGAATTCAAGGGGTAGAAAATAGGAAGCAAAGACCAGGGAAGAGATGAACAGGAATTGGGTAGTTGTGTTGGGCTTGGTTGGAAGAAGAGGTTGAAAAGACACTGGACACTATGGTCCCAAGAGAAGAGTCCATGAGGTGAGGAGTCTGAAGCAAGACTCTATTCCTAGGGTCATGGCAGCACAATCCAGCGCTGGAGGGACACAAGGCAACATTTCACTCTTTCTAGACTCTACTTCTCAGTATTAAGGACCACCCACTATCAAGGTAGGCTTTGTGACTTCCCAGTGCCAGTGGAGCTGAACCTACAGGTGCCTGGCACGTCTTTGGGGTCCCTAGAATATACACTGATGGAGCTGTTGGGAAAGGGACAGCATCCAGAATGTGAGAATAATAGGCCCACAGAAACTTCATATTAAGTCCATTTATTTCAAAGATGAGAAAACAGAGGTTCTTAGTGGCTCTGTGATGTATTAGCAATCAGGACCCAGAACCAATGATCCAGTATGGAGGGTGTATTGGAGCCAAAAATCCCAAGAACTTTCATGCTTTTCTTCTTCTTCTTCTTCTTTTTTTTTTTTTTTTTTTTTTTGCCTCTGTAAGACATCGAAGAAATTGGCTAATGTTAATTTGCTTCTTCTCAAGTTCCCTTGCTTATCACATTAATGGGAATATCAGAATACCACAAAAAGCATCATGTTGGCTGCATTGCTATTTAAACATCACAGATAAATTGTTTTAAATTCTACCGTTACTCATTTTTGATGCTTGGATAAAATAGATGGATGTACTGATAGAAGGATGGATAGGTGGCTGGCTGGATGGATAGATAGATAGATAAATAGAGAAATAGACAGACAAACCTGAATTATAAGTGGTTTGGACAGAGTGCACATACCACAGCTGTAAGGCACGTAACACTCTACCTCCTTTGCCCTGGGAGTTTGCGTCATCTCTCAAGAAGTCAACATCTGGCTTTAGTTGATAAGCTAGGTGATTAATTTTTTACATCGAGATCCACTGCCCAAAATAATTTGACTAATGATCAACTAAACTTTTATGCAGAATTATTTAGTGGAGGAGGCACCTGGAAAAGAGACAGGAAACAGTAGACTAGATTTCAGTCATGACCCTTTTCCTCACCACTTGGTGGCACTGAGCTCGCCACTTAACCTTGCTGTACCACACTCACCTTATTTATGAAATGGCGTCATTCATCACACCTCCACTCTGGACACCGTGAGTGTAATAGTGACTTAAATGAGGTAATCAACTTGAAAAACACTTTGACAATGAAACAGAGGTTTATGCTGATGCTAAGTGGCCTTGTTATTATATGCATTTATCATCACCATTTCCCCATTCCTACTAACTGACTGGGTAAGACAAGTTCAAAGAAGCAGGAGCTCATTCCTGGAAGTTGACTCTACTTTGTTATTTAGGTGAAGTGTGATTACCTACCACTTTTTGTAAATGTGCACTGTGAGCAGAGTGGCATTTTTCTTGTGGATGGTTTATACCAGTTCATGTTCGTGTGTTGATACAGTTATGTTAATTCTGTGTGATATTTTCCCTCCAGTGCTTTTGCTTTTGAAACAGCATAATAAAGTGACTTCTGCTAAATAAATAGGCCTGTTCACAATAACTGATACTTAAGTTAATTTATGCAGGAGGTATTTTGGTGTTGTGGACCAAATTAACTAGCTGAAAATCAATTAACTTCAAGGATCCAGCAGGGTATTTAGGATAATTTCTGAAGTGCAAATGTAAAAGTCATGGTAGAATTTTTTTGGCATATGTGTAGAATTTCTACCATGGGCCCATTTAGAAAATCAATATCATAATAATTACATCAAAGCAAAAGTAACAAAGCATTATGTGCATGACCAGAAAGCTGCAACCGAATGGAAAGTCCAGCCACTCCAGGAAAATGAGAACCGTGTAATTAACACCTGCAATTTGCATTGCTCACTGACACTCCTGAATTTTTATGACAAATCATGCTGTAACCTTTGTAAGTTGGATATCGGTAATGGTTGTTGTTTCATGGTTTTAAAGTCAGGAATATGAAGCATCCTCTTTCACAATCACTCATCCCTACTATTGCCTTATATGCATAATCTCAACCCTACCCCTTACAACCCAGCTCACTCTAGTATTCTCTCTTGCCAAACATCTAGCATGCCTGCACATATATGAGTAGCAAAAATGTACATTTCTTAAAGAGAAAACTATGAATAGGAGCAGAAACCTAGAACATGTAAGCATTTTGCTGGTATTGCCAATAAAGGGACTGACAGAATCACTCAATGAATCAACTCACTAGGACTGCATTTGGTGACATTATACAAATCCCCTAGGAGGAGCAGGTCTGCCAAGAGTTATGAGAGATGCTATGATAATATAATTATGAGCTCCCTGCAGTCAGGAAGCTCATAATCCAGGTGGGAAACATGATGAACACATAAAATGCCATCATCAACCTATCAAACATCCTTTCTTCCCCTGGGTCCCGGTAACTGCTATCATTTAGTGAGCATTTGCTGTGTGCTCAACACAACGCAGACATTAATTCATTTACTCCCCCAGGCAGCCTTCAAGTGATCTTATAAGATCACTTATAAGTGAGGTAGTTGAACATGTAATCCCCATTTTATGGACATGAAAACTGAGCTTTAGTGAGGTTAAGCAACTTGCCCAAGATTATGCAACTAGTAAGTGGTGACAGTGGGATTTGTAAGCAAGCTCCCGGACTGCACCGTACACCTGATGTTGTACTATTTATGAAGAGACTTATCTTTTTTGTCCAGAAAAATCTCCTGGAAAATAAGACAATTTCTGTCTTACACATCCTGTGTCCTCCTCAACCCCCACCATTGTTTGCAAAATAAATATATACATTCAACTCAATATTTATTGAGTGTCAGCTCTATATTTGATACACAATGGCACGTAAAAGGATAAGAAAAACTACAAGGCAGTAAAAAATGCCTCATTAAACACCAGGATACATGCCAGCAGCAGATTTTTTTTTTTATCAGAAATATCATGATGAAGAATAGCCTTTTTACAGAAAACATTAAAATATGTTGCAAGAAGGTTATTTTATGAAAATTACATTAAACAGTAATTAACAATTACCTGGAAGATTCATAAGTGACATCACACTCCATGGCACTCTTTCACACCATACTCTAGTTGGTGAAACCACGGCTGTCAAAGTCAAGGTTTGGGATGTATACTGAGTTGAAGAGTGTGTTCCTCCTAAATTCATGTGTGTGACCCTATTTGGAACAGAGCCTTTGCAGATATAATTAGTAAAGTTGAGGTCATGCTGGATTAAGGCAGATCCTAATTCCAGTGACTGCTGTTCTTATAAGATCACTTGAAGAATCTCTGACCACCTCCATAAAAATGTCCAGGACTGAGGAATACTCCTTAAAACTTCTGATTCTCAGCACCACTTCAAACACACAACTCTCTATGTTGAGAGTTCTAGCTATGAAGAGAGTCAGTAACTAGGATGTTTGCTAAGCACCCTAGAAGATTTTTGCTCACTACAGTTTGAAAACTATGGCTTTGGGCAGGATGAAGATGTAGAAGATGTAGTGCCTTTCTCTACTGGGCTCACCTTGATCAAGGAACTGAGTCATGGAAAGCAGCATAGCAAGGAATAATCTTACTTGTGACAGTAACCTCCTGTCAAAGTACAAAGGAAAGAGGCCACCATGAATGGGAGTAAACTAGATAAGTGTATTAAGAATTCACAAAATTTTATCTTGGCCTTCAATTTCAGTAAGCGCAGCAACCTAAACATGTCCAATAATAGTTTTGCATGCAGACCAAATTAAACCTTGATAAGAGTGATAGCCACCATATTTTCAACAGTTGCTATGTGATAATTACTTCACACACATCATTTCTTTGAGTATTCTAGACAACCCTACCCTACAGTATCGGTCTATTATTAGCCCTATTTAACTGATGAAAACACTGAGTTTAGAGAAGTTAAGTGATTCACTGGAAGTGGCCAATCCCACACACAAAATTGTGACTGATGAAATTTAAGCCTTTTCTCTTGATCCGAACCCCCTCTCCCACAAAACAGAACACCTTTTTTTAAGCCACGTGGCCTGTCTAAAACAGGTTTTCCACATGGACTGGGTAGACTTGAAGTCAGAGAGTAAAAATGCTGTTTCTTCTAGGGGCTTCAATTTTATGTAAATATTTAGGGTAAGAAACACTTTTTATCCTAACATAGACATAAACATATAAATAATTGGGTAGTATTGTAAAATATGGAATGCAGTTTTAAAATAAAAGATGTATGTTTAAGGAAACTTTGCAATTGACCAGAACTTCTCAGGCTATCCTCCATAAACTGGAGTGTGGAAGAGTCCCCACACTTTAGAATATTCAGCCTTTGAGGATACTTCATGGTAAACATTGTGAAATAATCTCATAGGTTCCCTCACTGATTTCGTCCCACACTAGACTGCCTGGGATGTCACAGACTTTCGTTAGTTGCTTTAATTAGTTCTTTTCAATTGATTCCTGTGTTAGTTTGCCCCACCCCTCCAATGTAGTCTACAAAATGAAGGCATCACACACATTTATTGACTTGAGACAGCAGCGATTTTCTCTCATCTAGTTATCCTGACCTTTCTTTCTACTGCATTTTCACTGTGGGTGGCAATGATGATGTGGCTTCAGTCCATTTTTGGCAGAACAAAGGAATTTCCTGGTTGGACACCAAAGGGAAAAAATGGTTTTTCCATGACTAAGCAGTATCAAGAATATGCCATAAGAAGCTTTACGTAAGCCATGGCTCATGCAGTCTAGAGCCATCCTGTTAACAAACTCACACCCACTGGCTAGAGAAGAAGCATGGTGAAAGGTCAAAGCTGCTGAGACAGAAAACGTCCAGGCTGCCACATGACTAGAACATATAGTGACCCAATGTGGTAGCAGCGAGACCCTCAGCATCAAGAAAAAAGCAACAGAATAACTCCTAAAAACAATAGCTTTTTCTAAAGTGGACCTTGACATAGTTAAAATGTACATATATATGGTTTCTTCACATCCAGTTTCCCAAAGATGTAATTTAGGATCTAGGTACATTTTGAATAATTTTGTTTTCCAGAATGTATCTGTTTCACAACTCAGAAATTAAATTATATAGAGAAAAGTAGAATCCTTGTTAAAGTTTTTCAATGAATACATCATCAGTGAATCTTTCCAAATATTTTTTTACAGCTGTTCACAGGATTAAAGTTTAGCTTTCTTCTCCTCAACCTTTACAAAAGTATAACATAGAGGATTGGTTAGCTTTTAATGAATAAATCATTCGGCTAAGCCCATGGAACAAATGCATACTTAAGGTAGATGGTTTAGAGTGGACTTTTGGCAGTATTATTTTAGGAATGTATCTCTCTAAGCAATTGAGTGGTTACTCTAAATTGTGCCAATATGCCAATTCCACTTGCATATCTTTGTAATTTAGACACTTCTGCTCCTGCTGAAAGATGGTTGGATAGAACATTATTGGATACAGCACAAATGCAAATAAAGCATCATTTTCCTGCTGAAATGCAAACCAAGGCTTTATTTTGACTGGCCTTAAATTTTGACCTGTAACTGGCATTGGAAACATCAGTGAAAACCAGGAAACAGCCACTGCAGCATTTAGCGTCACAGATGCTGGAGCAGAATTGAGTTTGGAAAATAAATTTTTAAGGGATTACAGCAGCAGACATTATATAACAAGATTAGTATAATGGGTGGGACATCTGTTGGCTGTTTTCAGAAAGCCATCATTCTATTACCCTCTATTAAAAGAATCTTAGTGGATACCTGACTGTTAGTGTTCTTTTTTCCGTATGCCCCCAGTGAGAAAAGGTTGACATGCAGTTGACATTTCTATGCTATAGTCTCCTCTTCCTTCTTTTTATGTTTTTGTTTTTATTTGGTTATTCTTTTGTCATTGTTTTAATTGTTCATTTTGCTTAAAAGGGTTAAAAAGACTGTCTTACTACAAAATTAGTATCATAATTGTTTTTTCTCAGGTAGTGTTCATGGTGGCTTTACCTTACACATAGGAACCGACATACCTCAGAGTGTAGCAGAGAAGTGTTCAATAGCTATTAATTGTTTTCTTTCCCTTCCCTTTCCCTTGAGAAGATTTTGATATTCATAATAAATGTTGTTTTAAAATGTAAAGTTTATAAGACTGAATTTTACCTTAAGACTATAATAGCTGAAGGAGAAATTCCTTTGGAAGTTAAAATATCTTGAAACATCTGAATCTCTCTCTCTCTCCCTCCCCCAACCCCCCAACCCCATGCAAATGTACCAATACACCATGCATTCTGGCTCCATGCCACTAAGTCATGATTTTCTGCCTGGAATGGATTCCTAGCCCCCGTGCAGGATCTGGTGCAGTGTACCGGAGAGAGGCCAAAGTCACTGTACAAACAGGGGTCATCTTCATCAAGGATTAGTAACGATTAGGAAGAAAAAGATTGTTTTTATATACAGCCGAGCATGAATATTATAGATACTACATTACTAAAAGACCATGTGGCAAAACCCAAAATTAAATAAAATTTTGTAGGGGGCATTTTGGGTATCATCCCAGGTTCCCGAGGGAGACTTAATAGCTCTCAGGAGTATTTGCAGATAAACATTTGAAAAGCACGTAAGTAATTGATAAGACCACTGGAAGTTGCGAGTTCAGTTTTCAAAATATGAAGCAGACAGTGTTGTGGAGGATGGATAACCTACAGAGGGCAAGAGGGAGGAGAGGAAAGGCTATTTCTCCCGCAGAGAGAAAGCCAGGGGGTCCATGTTTCTACCTCTTTCCTCAAATGGTCTTTCTTTTTGGGGTCCCTAAGTCAGTTAGTCACAATTAGGTCACTCAGAGCCCATTGATACAGTAGAGAGATATGACAGACTTTTCTTATATCCTCCAGTTGGCTACACTGATTGCAAGGTGGAAAGATGACTAAGGAGGGGTGTCTCTTCCAGGGATCTACAGTCTAGTTGAGGGACACGTTCCTCTATCTGGCATTTAAAGAGGGAGATGATATGAAATAGCTACAAGTTCATAAAGATATAAAGTGACAATCAAAGTTTGGAACAGGATGGGGTGGCTAATAGGAGAGGCGCAGATGTAACTCACCATTTTCCTTCCTTTCTTTTATACGCACACACGCACACACATGCTCACACACACAGCACTGCTGCCACCAGAATGCTTTTGGTTTTCTGTTTCACGTTGTAGAGGACATGAACCTATGGAATATTACTCAAGGGAGATTGTTCTCTTGAGGTTTGCCTTTTGAACAAAAAGATTCTTTCTTGCAGGAGTGGGAGGGACATCAACTTGAGAAAAACAGCTTTTGTCCTCACAAAAATGCTCTTTTGGAAGATATGTTAATGAGTTTCCTTTGAACTGTAAATGACATCTGTGGTGCACGTCATATGCTAATGGAAGTGTTGAGAAAATGATAAGGCACAGGACGATTGCACGGTTATGCAGTGGGCCCCGTTCCTTCGAGCATCGTGATCAGGTTGCAGAGCCACCTTGTGACTTGGCATAGCATTCTCATTTTGAGTGGAGATTTTTGTTCCTCCCAGTGATGGCGTCTTTTGAAAGTCATGATGTGTTGGCTTTATAAAGCACTATCCTCTATGGGCAACCTCATAAGCAGCAATGAATGACAATTCTTCCTTGGAATTTTTAATTACTGCAACAAAGAAAGTAATTATTAACTTTTGTCTCTGAACCACCTCTGCAGATGTTCTTAATCAAATAAAAGAAAGAGGAAGCAGAGCTTTCTGAGAAGCAGAAGGATGAAATAGACAATAGGGGTTTGCAGCTGAGTTGGAGGAGACATGAGCACTGCATGTGTGCTGGATAAACAATGGCTCCATGGTTGGAAGGGTAATTTCATGTCACAGACTAGATGGTGAGGGAGAGGTTTGAGTCAGGAGACCTATTCCTGGCATTGTCTTCTTCGTATAAGGGTACCAAGGGCACTGTGGGAGTGATGGCAAAGTATAGGCAGGAGCCTGTACCTTATCAGAGTAAGAAGATGAGTTACATTGAATTAACACTTGATAGGCTGAATGTTGAGAGATGAAGTGGATATCTGACTAATTTTCTCCTCACCTGTTGATTTGGATTCTCCCAAAAGCAGAACCTAAGACAAGGATTAGAGTGCAGGTAGATTATCTGTGGACCATGCAGAGGTGAGGAGAGGCTGACACACAGCATGCCCCCAAGAGCATCACCCTGGGCAACCAGGCATTTACCCCTCTGGAGAGCTCTGGGATCTCTCCCCTGGGGGTGATCGAACAGGGGGATTTAAACATCAACTCTCATCAGTCTTTGGTTGAGGCTGCCAGGGCGATAGGCATTAATTTTCCAAACTCCAGCTCACTAGATCTTTGCTCAGAGCCTGCCAGCACTATGAAAGCTCTCAGGCGAAGAAGTGCAGGTGCTTGGCCATTGTCTGGCTCACACTTACTACTTAGACCCATGGGGACATGAGCAGGGCACCTCAGTGCTGTCACACCTCCAGACTGTGCAGGCCTGCTTATCTTCTATGGATTTGCTAACAAACCAACAAGTAATCCGTTTCTCACATAGAAGGAGATCTATAACTCTTCTCCAAAAGGATCTACCTAGCATTAGGCAAAATAGACATTTGCAGAGATGTGTCTTGGCTCTGGGTGGCTTTGGCCATGTGAGATTTACCCTCACTGCTAATGGCAGTCACTGCACAGTTGCCCTCAGAGCCAGTTTCCTGTCCTTAGAACAGAGTCCACAGAGAACTTTGAGAGACATGTTTCCCAATGGTGAGTGTCAGATGGGGCCCCAATTTCAACAAATCTGCTGTTACTTTGTTAGGGTCACATGTATAGCGTATATTGACTTTGAATGCTCTTTTACAAAATAAGTCCTGACTTCTTACCACTGGTCAGCCAAATGCCAAATATGGTCACTCCTGAAATTACGAGTAAGCAAGGAGCGGGTAGCAGTCACTGTTGGACAGAGCTCAGGCGGCCAGCTTCATGTGTGATTGGCTGCTGCCACTCGGAACATTGGAAATGATGGAAAAAGTGGGCATAGGAAGAAAATTATTCAGATGGTCAAAAACAGGGGGTTGTTGTCATAGGTCAAGTTTCCAAGGAAGTAGACTGAGAGGGGAATTATAAGTAGGAAGTTTATTGGATCATGTTCCTGATTCATACCTGGGTGGAGAGGAAGCAGATGAGAAGCAGGACTGGGAGAAGTTGAACTGTGATCCAGTCACAGCCAAGGCTTTGGCTGATCCCAACAGGGCCTCAGGAGTGGGCATTTATCCACCTTGCAATCAGTGTAGCCAACTGGAGGATATATGAAAAGGTCTTAGTCTACTCAGGCTGCCATCATAAAGTACCACAGACTGGGTGGCTTGAATAACATAAATTTATTTTCTCATAGCTCTGGAGGCTAGAAGGCAAATATGAAGGTGTCAGCAGGGTACATTTCTTCTGAGGTTTCTCTCCTTGGCTGGCAGATGGCCGTCTTCCCCCTGTGTCTTTACATGGTCTTCCCTCTGTGCATGTCTGTCCAAACCTCCTCTTCTGATGAGAACACCTGTTATATGAGATTAGGGCCTATCCCCGTGACCTCATTTTACTGCATTACTTCTTTCAAAACTCTATCTTCAAATACAGTCACATTCTGAGGTACTGGGGGTTAGGACTCTAATAACTGAATTTAGGGAGACACACTTCTGCCCAGAACAAATGCCTTCAGAGCTGTACCAATTTGAGGGAAGGGAGCTGGGCCTTCAGGCTGCGGCATGAGTCAGTCATCGGATGCAGGCTGACTTCAGGAAGAGAGAAGCAGCGTGGGTGAGGTGCCTGCTTCAGCAGAGCACAGTCCTCTGAGAGCCACTCCTTGGAGCTGTCAGTCGCCAGCACCTCCAGCAAGGGAAGGATGATGTGCATTGTCCTGAAGGGAGGGGCAGCCACCAGGAGCACACCGCAGCTTCCTCTTTAATGGTGAAAAGAAAGCCCGTTTTCTATCTTTGACTGGCATTTCCCCTCCGTCTCTCCCAGGATCATCTCTTTGGATACAAGGGCAGAACAGGTCATGCTTGCTGTGCTAGAATTTAGAACGGCAGGCCCTAAGCCTGTGTGTGTGTGCACGCGTCTGTTCCACGCTAAACATATGGAGCAGCTTCAAGGACCACGACAGATGTGTTGTTTGTGAAAGTGTCCATTTTGATCAATATGAGGCAGGCTCAGAAATTAACTTGTGTGAATGAGCCTCCAGCTCAAGCCAAAATAACTCTTGGCTCCTCAGATGCGTGGCCATTTTTCTTACTGAGTTGAAGAAAAGTCCAAAAGAGCAATTTATCAAAACAAACCAGGAAGACTCTGAATTGTGCTGCCACAGAGTAATGACAGACGTACGGGCTTTGCAAAAAAGCCCCCCAAAATAAAGGATCCTTTTAATGCATGTAGAAGCAATTTTAAAATGCAAAAATGCCCTTTGAGAGTTTATGGATTATCAGTGTTTTCCAACTCACCCAAACATCTCCGGGAACGTGGGGAGAAAAATTTTCCCATTCTGTGATTTGGAGATTGAAGTAGCAGGTTCTGTGGTGGTGTGCACAAGTGTGAACATACCTAATACCTTCAAGAAGCAGAACAATGATATTCGGTGACACTTGACAAGGATCTCAGAATAGGGACTCCTATGAGGTCTTGTGAAATCTTTTTTCTGTTACACCATCTCCACTATCAGCTTACCTGTTTCTCCTTTGTCTCATTGGCTGATATGACCAGACACAAACAGATCTGCTTATATATACTAGAGGCTATTTTCATGAATGTTTCTTTTAAGATAGAATTTCTCACAACCATCCTAGGCAACATAGCAAGACTCTGTCTCTACAAATAATTTTTAAAAATTAGCCAGGCATGGTGTGGCACACACCTGTAGACCCAGCTACTCAGGAGGTTGAGGAAGGAGGATTCCTTGAGCTCAGGAGTTCTGGGCTGCAGTGAGCTGTGTTTGCACCACTGCACTCCAGCCAGAAGGAGAGCATGAGATTCTGTCTCTAAAATAATAGTAATAGTAGTAATAATAAAATGATTTTCACTATAACAGACAGAAAAAGTGCCCCTGATATTCTCATCCGGCTGCACCTCACCTTAGCCTGGCTTACAAGGTCAGGGTGGAGATAAAGGACTCACCAAGTGAACACCGATTTTATCTTCATGCCAGCACCAGGGTAGGTGTTTTCGGTACCTTATGAATAATAACTATGCAAACAAGCAACTGATGTTTATGGAGCATTTACTCTATGTCAGGCCCTTTGCTGAGGACTTTATGTAGAATTTCTATGTGGTCATTATAATCAACAGTGGCAGGCAGGATTCTAAGATGATCTTCTAGGTTCCTAACTCATGGTGTACACAGACCTCCCAATTTTCCAAACCGTAATACTGCTAAGGGATTTTGAAGACCTAACTAAGGTCTCAAATTTTAAAATAGGGAGATTATCCAGGTGGGCCTAACTTCATCACATGAGTTCTTTAAATTTGGAGCAAATATGGAGGAAGTCAGAGACTCAACACTGAGAAGGAGTTGACATGCCTTTGCTGGCTTGAGGATGGAGGCAGAAACATGGCAAGGAATGCAGGAGACCTCTAGGAGCTGAGCGTTACCTCCAGCTGTCAACCAGAAAGGAAATGAAGACCCCCATCCTGCAACAGCAGGGAACTGAATTCTACCACCAATAAAAAGGAGCTTAGAAGTGGATTTCTCTCCTGAGCCTCCAGACAAGGGCTCAGTTCAGCTGACACCTTGATTTTAGCCTGGAACACCCTGAATAGACAGAACCCAGTCATGCAATGTCAGACTTTAGACTTACAGAACTGTGAGCTAATCAGTAGGTGTGTTTTAAGGCACTAACCCCTACAGGTCAATGTCTCCATTTTAGAGAGGAGCAGACCGAGGCTTACAAAACTAAGTAACGTGTTCAAGGTCACTGGTAAATGGTAAAGTCAAGTAGGGACACAGGCAGCTGGTTACATGGAGGGAACTGGGTGTGGGAGGCTGAAGTTCAAAACAGCCTCCAAGATGCCAATATGACCACCCCTAGGCGTGCACACCTTGTTCAGTTTTCCCACCTTCAGGGTGTGTAGAACCTTTAAATATGATGGGATAGTCACTCTGTCGATTAGGAAAAGAGATTTCCACAGAGGGAATAAAGGTATTGAATCAGTCTGGCTAATTACAAACAGGAGGACTTGACTTAATTAGGTGGGCTCTTAGAAGGAACGTAGAGGTGGGAGGTGGAGAAAGTGATAGAGGCACACTCTTGCTGGCCTGGAAGAAAGAGAGCGCTCGTGTCCTGAACTACTTTGGGAACCATATGGCAAGGAAATGCAGGTGGCCTCTAGAAGATAAAAGCCATCCCTGGTCAACACCTAGCAAGAAAATGGCGAACTCAGTCCTGCAACGGCAAGGGATCAAATTCTGCCAAAAGCTCGAATGCGCTTGGAAGAAGAGTCCAAGCCTGAGGTGAGGACTGCAGTGCAACTAACACTTTGATTGCAGCTTTTGAGACTCAAAGCAGAGGACCCAACTAGGTTGGACCCGGACTTTCAGCCAACTGTGAAACTGTGAGATAATAAAGTGTTGTTGTTTTAAGCCATTAAATCTGCGGCGATTTGTCATGTAGCAGCAGAAAACTGACATGCTGGGAAAAGAGCAGATTGCTCTCTTTTGCTTCACTTGGTGAGAGAGGAGGGACTAGGACCCAGACACCCCAACTTCCTGTTCTTAATTAATCTGTAGTGACCGCTTCCCTTTGCTGCTCTGTGTATCCTTGAGTTACTCTGAGTACTGAGGAAACTTCACTTATCCTGGTCCTCCACCCTCTCAAAACCTGTCTTTCTACAAATTTGATACTTAAGCCTTGACATTTAATTCACTTATTAGCAGCAGCCACTAATTTATGAAATCATCCCATATCCAACTCTGCACTGGTGAGACTGTTGATTTCTCTTTCATGAAGGCTGGGACTTCAGCCCAGCTGTCCCTCAGGCTATATTTACCCAGGATAGCCCTCCATCAGTCCTCAGTTAAAGTAGCATTTGCATCACACCAGATCTCTAAATGTTGGTTGTTGGGGAAGCAAATTACATTCATCAGAATCCATTCATTCTCCCCATATCACTGAACACAGGATAATCTTGGCTGTGTCAGCTGCCCTATGACTGGTAGCTGCGAAAAATGGAGGTTGGCTGCAGATACTCCAAACCTGCTTCGCTGTGTCACCCTCTTCAGGGGCAGTGGATATGAGGCTGGAAAAGATTAATGGAACATATGTCATCACATTTACGGGGTAGGAAACCCCCAACTGTGGATTAATAGATATCTTGGTGAAAGACATACATCTTTACTCCTTTATGCCTCGATGGGCAAGCTACAGTTGGCTTCAGTGAAAATACATAGAGAGATTACCTTTAGGAGGTCAGCTTGTAAAGGACTTTTTCGACCCTGAAGTCAACAAAAATAGATTTTTGATTGTTGACCAAGACAGCTGTAACATAGGACTTTCAACCTTTAAAAAAATTCTTATTGAAGTATAACGTAGAGAAAAGAACACAGTTCCTGAGTGCATAGCTTGATGAATTTTCACACACTGAACACATCCCGGGGGCCAGCATCCAGATCAAAAAACCAGGATCCCAGGCATTTCCCTAGGTCTCTTTGCACCAACCCTCCACCCAGGGTAATTGTTACATTAACTTCTAACTCCATCGATGAGTTTGCCTATTTCTATAAGGTTTTTGAACTTGATAAAAATGGAATCATCCAGTGTGTCCTCTTTTTTTTCTGGGTTCTGTTATACAACATTATGCTTGTGAGATTTGCCTATATTATTTTGCATAGTTATACATTTTTTGTTCTCATTGGTTTTTAATATTCCATTATATGAGTAGATCATAATTTATTTATCCATTCTATCACTTACGGACATTTAAGTAGCTTCCAATTTGGAGATATTGCAAATAGTGCTGCTATGAACATTCTGGTGTGTGTCTTTTGGTGAATATATTTGCAGGTTCTACTAGGTATCTATGTAGGAGTGAAATTGCTAGGTTATAAGACATGTGCATATTCAGCTAATTTAGTATGTACTGCCAAATAATTTTCCAGAGAGATTTCCAATTTTAATTCTCAAAAGCAGTCTATGAAAATTCCAGTCTGTCTGTATCTTTGCCAATGCTTGATATTGTCTTTTCATTTTAAAAAGCTGTTAGTTTTTAATACATCCTAGTTTAGAGGGCATCATTGTTGCTACTGTGAAACTATTAAGCACTCTATATGAAAACATCCATATGAAAACTGGGCTGAACAAAGAGCCATTGTAGTCAACATAGTATCATTGGATAAGATGACAGTTGGTGACAATAATGCCTCATGCCCTTTATATAGTGCTTTTCTTTTTCTTTTGTGGATAGTGCTTTGCAAAACCATCCAGGTTTCTCTATATTTCTGTTCTCACCTCTTCTGGCAAACTTAAAGGAAAGTCCTCCGAAATATCTTACTTTTTTGGTTCTAGAACTAAGTAACCCTTAAAACTATCTGCCACATACCTACATTTTAGTCAAATCTGTTTGTCTAACATATACTCTGCGGATATTTACAGCGCTCCTATTAAGTGTCAGATCCTATACTATGCACTGGTGATGCAAAGATGAGTTCCACCTGATTCTTCATGAGGTTCCAGTTTAAGACACAAAGTGAACTGTCAAGTTGTTCTAAAAAAAATTAATGTTGTTTTTTGTATTATTTTTGATTACATTTTAGACTAGGGAATCATCTGAGTTTATTGACAACGTGTTCATAAAAGAGTAAGTTATTGGCCGGGCATGGTGGCTCAGGCCTGTAATCCTAGCACTTTGGGAGGCCGAGGCAAGCAGATCACGAGGTCAGGAGTTCGAGACCAGCCTGATCAACATAGTGAAACCCCATCTCTACTAAAAATACAAAAATTAGCCAGGTGTGGTGGTGTGTGCCTGTAATCCTAGCTACTCAGGAGGCTGAGGCAGGAGAATCACTTGAACCCGGGAAGTGGAGGTTGCAGTGAGCTGAGATTGTGCCACTGTAATCCAGCTTAGGCAACAGAGACTCCATCTCAAAAAAAAAAAAAAGTAAGTTATTTTAAATATACAAAGTTGCTTTAATTACAAGAGGGGATGGAAACTTTAGGAAGTTAACCAAGAAGATGGGCCAAGACCAACAAAAGTCCATTGAAAAAGAAGTAATTGGAGTTTGAGAAGCTTTGACAGGTTGCACACCTCTAACAAAGAACATTGTTATTCTTTGTACTTCATTGCTCTTCTCTACATAATATTCACTGAAATGATATTGAAGATTACGTCAGTTGGAGTTAAGTCAGAGAAGCAGAATCCTTGAATGATATGGGGTAACGGATTTATTGCCGGGATTAGATCTTGTACAGTTGTGGGAGAAACTGGGAAAGCAACATTCCACAAGGGGATGATTGACTGAATAGAAAAGCTTCTAACCGGGGCCCATGGAATGGAGCTGGGGAAGATGTCTATGTAAGTCCCTTGCCTCTCCATCCGAACAGGGCCAGAGTATGTCAGCAGGGCAGATGATAAAGAGGAAGTTGTCAATAGGAAAGCTGCATGCAAAGCAGGAGAGAACAAAGACAAATGAAAGTCACAAGGGAAAACTGGAATCCGCAAAGATGCACAGGCCCGTGTATCTGTCTCTCACTGATTGGAACCTCAAAGCTGCGATGTCCTGCCGAAGGAGCCAGTGCTCTCGCTGCAGAACTTCATGTGTGCCCAGCCCGGCTCCAAGAACGTGTGGCAGAAGAACCATCAAGAACTGGAGAAGCTGTGGGGCCAGCTGCTACTCCACACCCATGTGTTAAGCAACGGCGTGCGTGACCTGCCCAAGCCCTGCACCACCTTCCTCACATAAAGTCCCTGACTGCACTTCCACCCTGTGAATCTTAAGGACATTTATCTGTGGCCAGCCCTAATCCAGAACCATTCAGAGAAATATAACTTAAGCTTAACTAACTTTTGACATAGACTGTAACAGAGGCACAGAGAGAAAAAAAAAAAAAAAAAACTTTAGAGATGAGATAATTCCATCTTTTCTTTAGAAAGATGTAAAAACTAGGGTGAGGAAAGATAATGGCTTGTCTGATGTACCAGAGCTAGTGACAGGCCTAGAAACTCAATTCTGTGTGTGTCTCTCTAGGTGATATCACAGAAGAAACAAACAAACAAACTCTGGATGTGAAATTCATACACTATCTTCCTATAGTCCAAGCCAGTCAGGAGGTTTGCTTAAGCCTAGAAATTTGAGTCCATCCTGGCAACATAGCAAGACTCCATCTCTAATGTATTTAAAAATTTAAAAATAAATCCTAAAAACGAAGACACCTGAGTTTTTGCCTTAATTGATTGCTTCGGCCTTGGGGAAAAAAAATCACTCGATTTCTGGACTCATGTTTTCTATAAATAAATGGCATATAGGCTAGGCGCAACGAATTGGAAGTGATCACTTAATATCTGATGAATAAATGAACAAACACAATCTCTCAAGAACCACTATTTCACACAATTATTTTACTGCCTAACATTTTAAAAAATGAAACCATGAGGCCGGGCACAGTGGCTCACGCCTGTAATCCCAGCACCTTGGGAGGCCAAGGTGGGTGGATCACAAGGTCAGGAGATCGAGACCATCCTGGCTAACACAGTGAAACCTGTCTCTACTAAAAATCAAAAACATTAGCGGAGTGTGGTGGTGGATACCTGTAGTCCCAGCTACTCAGGAGGCTGAAGCAGGAGAATGGCGTGAACCCAGGAGGCAGAGCTTGCAGTGAGCCGAGGTCGCGCCACTGCACTTCAGCCTGGGTGACATAGACTCTATTTCAAAAAAAAAGAAAAAAGAAAAAAAAAAAAATGAAATCATGCTCCTGGACCTCAATAGCAAGGCATTCTTGTAGGTTCTCATGAAATTTATCTGGGGCTAGTATGGGGCATCTGGGCCCTTTTTCCTTTGCGCAAGTCAGATTTCCAATCTCTCAGCCATGTAACAATTAGACTTTCTCCTCATCCCACTGTGACTCCTTTTTTATGTATTCAGTCTGGGCTTTTCAGTAGGAGTCAAGTACTACATAGCTGGAAAAACAAGAGACTCTGGAAAAGCAGTTACAGGGAGAAGCTAAAAGAATATCAGATTTCTGGTTATGTATTTTAATGGTTAGCTCATGAATTTGAAATCAGCGTTTAGCAGGAATGACCTATCTCTGCTGATGTGATATTAGCCTGGATGGCTCAAAGGCCTGGAGTTGAAATAATCTGAAGTCTACCTACTTTCAGTGAGGATAGTTGGATCCATATAGTGTCTCTGCTTCTTCATGGCATGGTTGTTGGGTACAAGAGTGAGCCTCCCAAGAAGACCAGGCATAAACTGTATCACCTTTTATCACATGGATTGCAAAGTTATATAGCATCGTTTCTGCCATAGTCATAGACCTCTCAGATTCAAGAGGTAGAACAGTTGACCCTTGAACAATGTGGAACAATGTGAGGGTAAGTGGTGACTATTCCCAGTGCAGTCAAAAATCCATGTATAACTTTTGACTCCCCAGGTACTTAACTGCTAATAGCCTACTATTGACTAGAAGCCTTACAGATAACATAGAAGATTGATTAACACAGATTTGGTATGTTACATGTATTATATGCTGTATTCTTACAATAAAGTAAGCTAGAGAAAGAAAATGTTACTAAGAAAACCATAAGGAAGAGAAAATCTATTTACTGTTCATGAGATGGAAGTGGATCATCACAAAGGTCTTCATCTTTATTGTCTTCACATTGAGTGGGCTGAGGAGGAGGAGGAAGGGGGGTAGGTATACTTTCTCAGGGGTGGTAGAGGTGGAGGAAGTGGACGACGAAGCAGAAGAGGCAGGCATGCTCTGCTTAACTTTTACTGAAAAAAATCCACATATACGTAGACCTGTGCAGCTCAAAGCTGTGTTGCTCGAGGAATAACTGTAGATCCCATTTCCCAATGAAGGGAGTATCATTATTACATTGTAAGAAGAGCTGTGGGGTGGAAAGCGCATTGCATGCCATCTTGGAAGACACAGTGTGCCACAAGCACTGATAGTATGCATGGTGTGTTCATAAACACAGAGCTTGTCAACTAAATGAGCTCTTGTTCAACAATAACCCCAGAGAGTATGTTTGTGCACACTTATATAAATACATACACATATACATACATAATAAGTACTTAGTGAATAAGGCTAATTCTTGGATTCGCCTTGCTTCCAAGACATTTTCCGTGCTATGCCTAAGGGTAAGGGCAGGGAATTGGGCCACTCAATTAATTTAAACTAAAAGTGTTTCACTGTCACCGTCCCCCCCCCACCCTTTTTTTTCCTGGGAAAATAAATTAGGCTGCTGAGTTTTGGACCTAAATCATTTCCATGGTAACAGAGCCTAATATGCTAAAAGGCAGATTATAGTTCCCTCTAATATTTGAAATATCTGTATATGGTCTGCATGGCCGAGGCAGGCAGATCACGAGGTCAGGAGATCGAGACCATTCTGGCTAACACGGTGAAACTCTGTCTCTACTAAAAATACAAAAAATTAGCTGAGTGTGGTGGCACGCACCTGTAGTCCCAGCTACTCGGGAGACTGAGGCAGGAGAATCACCTGAACCCGGGAGGCAGAAGTGGCAGTGAGCTGAGATCGCGCCACTGCACCCCAACCTGGGTGACAGAGCAAGACTCCATCTCAAACAAACAAACAAACAAAAGTACACTTAGCAGAGAATAACATTGCCATTAACCCCCCCACACACAAACACACACACTCATACACACTCACACACATATATTTATACACACTCACACAAGAAACGTGAGTGTTAAACAAATTTCGTAATTTATATTAAATGATTTAAAGTATGGGGGCAATGTGAAGGAATGACACTGTTCAGCCTGGTCTTCTTGGATCTGCATTAAGTCAAATTTTCTTGTTTTGATTTTTGATCGATTGGTTGACTTTAGAAATATTCTGATCATGTAAAGCCTGGGGAAAAGTAGTCAACAATCGCAGATACAGAAGTGAGAATAATTACGATCTCCTTTTCTACTGGGAACTGTCTTACTAGTGAGATCTGTATCACATAGGCTGGGAGAGCAGGGAGGTTAGGTGGGTGACTCCCACTGGGGTTCTTTCTTGTCCTGCCACATGCGCACCCACTTGCATTTCCTGCTGCCAAGAGAAACACCTCATTTGATGTTCTATGCAACTTGCCAGTGAGTGTTTTTCAATTTTTTTTATGTTGTTAAAACAAAATAACTAAAGGGGTATTTATTTCCAGGACACAAAATTAAGTCACTGATTTAATCAGATATATGTGAGCTATTATGTATATTCCATGTCTTGTCTCCGTTTACTATATTGCTCTGTGAATGTTTCCAAGAAACTCTTTACACACAGAATTTCTCTCAAAACAAAAATGGGACTATGCACATATTTTACTTTTGAGGTGGCATTTACTTATACAAAATTAAATGTTATGTTGACCTTGTGTCATTGTCAGCTAGTTACTTTTTATTTCTGTTGCATTTCCAAGTGTGTTAAACTAAAAGCAAGTGGCTTCATGCCAATGAAGCTGCATGGAAGCTTTTTAGGCCTTGTTCAAATACTAACAGGTTTGATAAATATATTTGTCTAGGAAGAGTAGGACAAAGAGCTCTTTGTTTACTGACATACTTTATTGTCATTCTGCTGTATACCTGTCGTGTGGCTGTTTTATAGGACATAAACTCTAGGTATCCTGTCGGAATCTCAGATCTTATTTATAGCTTGCTGCAAAGTGGCTTATTGTCATTTATTATTTCTTATTTGAATTATATAGCATCTTTCCACCAAAGAGCCCATAGGTTTATTTATATACAGAGTACACACACACACACACACACACACACACACAGACACAGTCACATCCTTATACACATCCTTGAACTTCACTCAATGCTATGATGTAGATAGCAGTATAGAACCAAAAATCTGTATGAGGCCTTTCCATTTGTTTTTGTTCTAAGACTGCGTTCTGGGAGGACAGTTGCCATTTTTTGTTTTCACTTTGAGTGTTTATCTTTTGCCTCTAGGTGGATCGGATCATTTTCTGTGTCTTCTTAGAAGTTGACTTCAAAATCTACAAAAAGAAAATGAGTGAGTTTTTCTCTGTAGGTGAGTAAAGCTACTTCTTGTTTCCTTTCGAATTGAGGATTGAAGAAGTGAGCTATCACTTCTATTCCTATTGTTTTTCATCTTCAGGACTATTACACACTGTCACCCCTGCCAACTTGTATCATAGTTTCTAAGAACTGAACAAGGTGACAGAAAATCTAGGCTGTGGAACTCTTATCCCCAGAGGTTACTGTGTTGTCTTGGGAAAGTCAGTTCATCTCTTGGGTCTCGGTGCTTCACATCAAAACTGAGGGGCTAATTATTAATAAATGGTTTCTAAAGATGCTTCCCCTGGCCCTAAATTGCATGATCTGTGATTCCTTCTCCAACTTGTAAGTTTGCCAGGCCCCATGCCTGCATCTACCCTGTTAAATACCATTATTGGAAATTGAAGCCCATTTATATTCATAGTCAGAATTCGAACTGTTCCTGCATTCCATCCCTATTCCTTCCCCAGTTTCTCACTCCAAATTTCAATGCCTATAACAGCACTTCTAGGGCAGTCTGAGAATAGCAGTCATTCACACTTCTTTTTAGAAAATAGGATAAACCTCGGGGTTATTAGAGAACCTTGAGTAATGTATTTACATCGATTGAATGTGCCATTAGTTGGATTTGGGCAATTTGAATATTTTCCTCCACTCTTCCTCTTCTAGCCTATTAAGGCTGAGGCTTGTTTAATGCCTTGTTATTTTTATGGCGCCATTAAAGTCACGGTGTCCAAAGTGCTTTCCTTAGCCATGGCAAGAATCGCTTCCAGGAAATTTCAAGCTACAGTGAGCATTGTTGGTACTTGCCTTTCAGTGAGCTTTCTTTTGAGGCTTCCATCTCCATCTGAAGTAGTTTGTCATATCACAGGTGACTCTGGCAGGTGGAAAGGAGTCAATAAAGAGTGCTGATGCACATTCATCCTCTTAAGCCGTCTATCAGAGCCAAACAGTAAACAGGATGCCTTGCCTGTAGATCAGAGTAGGATGCGTTCTATCCAGAACAGCTGTAGAAAACCAAAAAACCAACAGAGATGGTCAGCTCTCTGCTAATGCCCTAAGTGGATTAAGTTCTTCTAAGTAATTTGAAGTTCTTCTCCCTAATTTTATAATTGAAAGGTGAATCTGCTAAGTGCATTTAATTTAAGGTTTTAACTAAAGTATTTCTCGAACTGAAACATAATGTAAATTCCTCAGATTCCCATGTGATAAAGAACTGGACTGTGGTTATAATCTTTTTCCCCTCCTCTTCTTTCTCTTCCTCCTCCTCCCCCTTCTCCTTCTTTCTCCTTTCTTCATTTTTTTAAGCATCTCAGTGTTCTTCAGAGTGGATGCACTTAATAGCTATTTGATAAGTAGTTGTTGAGATGAGTTGAATTAAATAAATTTTTTTTTGCTGTAATCTGATGACTTTTTTTGTTTCAATGTCCTTGTTCCATTTTTCCTTTTGATTTGCTTTATAACAATATTGAGCGGATTGGTGCCTGTATTTTTAAGTATTATTAAAAGTAAATGTTAATTATATTTTTAAATGTGACTTCCTATGATGTATGAAGCAAATATTCTCATGTCTTGTATTACATCATAATTGATAAGATTTTATAAATTTTAGACTCCTTGAGATGTTTGGAAATAATTACATCATATTCATTCTCATATCTTCTAAAAAATGTCTGCAGGAAGCCATACTAACATAAGATAAAAAATAATTGCATAATTATGATCTATTGATATTGAAACAAACGTTTCTATCAGCAGGTATTTCCAATGATGCAGAGTCAAAAAGCACACTGCAAATTTAAAAGAAAATGAGACAGTTTTAGGAATGTAATAGATTAATAATTATGCAAACAAATTATTATTTGAAAAATTGCTACTTTAAATAAATTTTAAAATGCATTGCAGTACATGAGCAAGTGAAATAATAAAATCATCCTCAATCTCACATCAATGCTTTGAAACACACAGTGCTCAGGAAATTATTGTCAGTCCATATTTAAAATAGTAAGTACATTTTAAACTAAATGTAAAACATCCTCAAAAATTGTGGAGTATTTCTGCAATGTTGAAGCATTAGGTATTTGAAAATTCTAAATATGCAACATGAAATAAGCGTGATGTATAATGGAATGTGACTACTAATATAGATAATATACTTTATCTGTCATTAATTTGAACTTGTGTTTAATTCATAACTATATGATCTTTAAATATAATAATGGTTAATAATCATAATTAATATATTAAATAATAACATAATAATGGTTACTAATAATGCAAACATTTTTTAATTGCTTTCGATTAGCCAGCCACAGCGTTCCTTTCTTTGAATGGGTAAATCATTAATCTTCATGATCACTCTAAGAAAGGAGGCACTGTATTAACCCTGTGCTGTGGTTCCATCGTTAGGGTTTTTTCTAATTTGGTCTTATGGTTTCTCTCTCTTGAGAATGGCCGTAAAGCCAGGATAGCCACTCTCCAGGAGAGCTTTGAAAAGGGTTGGGGGAAAAGTTAGGATATGTGTGTCAGGGGAGACACAGTGAGGAAGTAGAACTAAAATGCCCAAAACAGAAGGCATTTATTACTCACAGGTAGACAGGTGAGGGATGCCCACAGGAGACCAACAGGAAGCCTGGAGGTGGCAGGGAGCCCAGCCAGCAAGTGGGAAGCAAGAGAGAGCGAGCACCTGGGGACTGTCTTTATTAGGTCCGTATGCACCACCCCTTAGGTTTTCCCATGGGGGTTGTGGATTGGCTGGTTTAAAGAAAACACTCAGGAAGCAGGAACTTACTTTGATGATTCTGCCACTATTAGATTTTTACCATGATCAGCAGTTGTGGAGTGTATTGGGTTTGGGGTCAGCTGGATGAGGAACAAGTGGAACATATCACAAACAATCACACAGGGAGGGAAGTTTTAGTAGGCCAAAGGTGACAGGATACAACTGGGTTTCAAACAACTTATGTTAGGCCTAAGAATGGATGCTGGCCAGGCACACAGTGACTCATTCTTGTAGAAGGAGGAGTGCTTGAATCCAGGAATTTGAGGCTAGCCTGGGCAACACAGTAAGAACTTGTCTCTACAAAAATAAAAATAAAAATACAAATTATCTGGGAGTGGTGGTACATGCCTGTAGTCCCAGCTACTCAGGAGGCTGAGGTGGGAGAATCACTTGAGCTCAGGGGTTTGAGGCACAGTTGGCTATGACTGCACTGCTGAACTCCAGCCTGGGTGACAAAGCAAGACCCTATCTATAAAAAATATAAATAAATAAGTAAATAAATAAATAGGTAAATAAATATTGTAGAGATTTTAAAACCAAAAGGAAAAAAAGAAAAAAAAAATGGATACCAAGGCAGCAACCATATTAAACAAATTTATGATACCCTACGTTTTAGGCATGAAAAACGAGGATTCAGCTAGGAAGCAACAGGGCTGTATTTTAAAATTGAGCATGGCATCTGTCATTGCCAAAGTGATAATAGGTTCATTTTCTCAGAGCATCTTTAGAGAAGGCTGAGATCAGCTTCCAGGCTGTATTTGGAGTATTGGGAAAGTCCCATTTCATCTGCTGCCCATCATTTTTCAGAGGTACCACACTTCTCTTTCTTCTAGTACCTATAAATACCTTCATGGAAACGTTTCTAATGTGAGTTAAAGTAGTACTTTTATCATTCATCTCGAAATTGAATTCCATTCACATCATAGAAGTACTGTGGTGGTGTTACCTGCAAATGAGCAGGTAAGTGGGGAAGGAGAAGCCCAAAGGCCTTTATAGCACATCTACAGGAGAAGATGGAAAATTGCTTATATTAGTTTGCCAGGTCTCCAAAAACAAAGTACCACAGAGCGGGTGACTTAAACTACAGAAATACATTTTCTGATTATTCTGAAGGCTAGAAGTTCAAAGCCAAGGAGAGGCAAGATTAATTTCTTCTGAGGCTTCGCTCCTTGGCTTGTAGATGGCTGTCTTCTCACTGTACTTTCAAATGACCTTCCCTCTGAGTCATTTGTGCTGTATCTTTCTCTTTGTATAAGGATGCCAGTCAAATGGGATTAGGACCTACTCTAATTACCTTATTTTAATTTAATTAGCTCTTAAAGGTCCTATCTCCAAATATAGTCGTATTCTAAGATATGAGAGTTAGGCCTTCAACATAAAAATTCACAGGGCACAGTCCAGCGCATAATATTGCCCATTGTAGAAATGCATTAAGAAACTCCAGGGAAAGAAACCAGCAACAAATTTTTTTCAACAGTTTTATATCTGGCTGTGGGGTAAAGCACATTCGACTTTTTCCTTCCAGAAGTATTATTTGAAAGTAGAGGGTGGCAGCTTTATGGAATTATCATACACTTTGGTTGCAAATAATTTATACTTACAGCGCACCATTACATGGCCTACAGCAAATAATACTTGTATGATTCAACTCAGAAATCTCTTTGTTCTTTACATAAAAAGGCTTGCATTTTTTCAGTGTGTAGAATTTATTGTGTGCAGTTTTCACTAGATGTAAAAAATTAAAAAAAGAAAAGAAAAGGCAATTCCAGATCTAGAATGTGGAAGTCATTTTTTTTTTACTAGAGTCTTAGTCCTACTAGAGAACTGAAAGATGTTAACTTTCCTCATAATAACAATAAAGAACATACGGTTTATAATGATATTAAAGAATCTTGTTTAAGCTTGAGACATATCATGGTAAACCCTCTTCCCCTCCTCCCTTTAGGGAAAACCAACCTTTGTTTACTGCACTGATTCTCAACTAGGAGCAATTTTGCCCTCCTGGGGACATTCTGAGGCATTTTTGTTTTTCACAACTGAAGGAGGGGAGAGGTTACTGTCCTCTAGTGATTAGAGGCCAGGGATGCTGCTAAGCATTCCACAATGCACAGTATAACACCCTCCACAACTCTGCAACAGATAATTATTCAGCATCAAATGGCAATAGTGCAGAGGTCGAGAGGCTCCGTCTACTAGTACTGTCTCTTACCACTCAGACCATCGCGGCAGTCTTTGCCTTTGGATTGGGGTCATTTTACAGTGTTTTGACTGCTAATGCTTTACCCATAAGTAACTCTCAAGCTGGATTTGGAACATGTACCCTCAGCCTGGCCTCTGGCTTCCTGGATTTATGACCCTCCTAGTCCAGACCTCTGGTTTTGTACCCTCTCCATTCACTCTGTACCCACAGATTTCTATATTTTGACCTTTGTTAGCCACATATGCCTGCCACCCAGCCCCTACTCTCCAGGTCCTCCTGGCACCACCCCACTCCTGGTATCATTTATCTGTTACTGCTCATGAATCTATAGTAATAATCTCAGAAAATATGATCATTACATAGGTTTTCTATATCTAGTAGAAGTGTAGAACTAAAGGCTAGTATACAGAGCAATGAGGAACAAATTCACTTATTATTTTCTTGATATACCTTAAGCAAGGTTCATTGCTTCTTTGGCTAATACTTTTCATTTTTTTTATCATTAGTTTGGTGACCATTGATTGATAAACTTACTTTGTGAGCTCACAAAATATGTTTTAACTTTAAATACCTTCAATCCCTTATTATCTGCATAGTAACTGGTCACAGTGAAATCACCTATGACTGAAAAACCTACCAACTAATCTTTTTTAAATTTGTTTTTCAGAGTCAGGGTTGTACTCTGTCATCTAGACTGGAGTACAGTAACACAATGGTACTGATCATAGCTCACTGCAGCCTCGAACCCCTGGGGCTCAAGGAATCCTCCTGTTTCAACTTCCTGGGTGGCTGAGACTACAGGCACACCCCCACATGCCCAGCTAATTTTATTTGTTTGTTTGTTCTTTAGAAACATGGTCTCACCATGTTGCCCACACTTGTCTTGAACTCCTGGGCTCAAGTAATTCTCCTGCCTCAGTTTCCCAAGTCTTTGGGATTATAGGTGTAAACCACTATGCCCAGCTCTAATCTCTTTAGTTTTTTAACCATAAAAACAATTACATTTGTCAATTTTGTTTCCAGCTTTGAAATTTATATAACATATACACAATACCCATGTCAACTTTACTTAAATGTGATTAACATATATATATAGCAATGCTGGGAAAGCTAATAAGATAGGAAAATCAATTCCAGGATATGCATGTGCTCATCCCAAACCTGACACCTGTTTATAAGAGGAAGATTGTATTTAAGATGAAAAATTCCATTTATGTCTATGAAAATAATTTTAAAATTATGTTTAAAAAATTAATAGAAAAAAGGCTAAAACATTCCCAATGTTCTTGATATAAATAGTAAAATAATGAGCTATTTGGGGCCAGGCATAGCGGCTTACGCCTGTAATCCCAGCACTTTGGGAGGCTGCGGCGGGCAGATCACAAGGTCAGGAGATCGAGACCAGCCTGGCTAACATGGTGAAACCCATCTCTACTAAAGATACAAAAAATTAGCCGGGTGCAGTGGCGAGTGCCTGTAGTCCCAGCTACTCGGGAGGCTGAAGCAGGAGATAGGTGTGAACCTGGGAGGTGGAGGTTGCAGTGAGCCGAGATTGCGCCACTGCGCTGCAGCCTGGGCAACAGAGGGAGATTCTGTCTCAAAACAAAACAAAAATGAGCTATTTGGTCTACTAATATTTGGGGCATCTATCTGGTACAACATAAAATAATAAACCTTATAAAATTGCAAGAAGTTTGAATGCCTTAAAAATGAGCTTGCAAAATAGTAGACATATAACATGAATAACAAGTGTTTCATAGTTAGAACTAGGTAAACTGAATCCCTAGGAATTATAAGTTTATAAATTATAAACTTTACTGGAGTTGATTTTTGGTCTTAAATACAGATTTTCTTTTTGTATTATATATAACATAAAAGCATGTGGATGGTAAAGTAAACCCCTAAGTCAAGTTTGAGAATTATATCTTGGGAACTTCTTGAATATTTAACATATTTCAATGTCTAGCTAAAGTGCATACATTTTATTTCTCAAATATTGGCAGACATGTTATTAATTCACTTCACTTGAGTATGTAAACACATTTAGGTTACATGCATTTTACCTTCTTAGATATAGATAATGCTGGGAAAGTCTGGCTTTGCATAATCATGATAAAGAAAATTCTAAACTCATATTTTGATAATAATTTTTAATATCTTAAAGGCATGCCTATAATTTTTAAACAAAACAAATCAAGAAACTTCTCAACCACATTTCACTTATTTTGACCTGCTTATAGTCTTCTAAACATGTAATAAATGTTATTGATATGAGTATGTCTTTCATTTATTTTCCCAATCATGAATTTCTGCCATTTATTTCTGTCTAAATTATACACACTCCTGCAAGGCAGCTTTAGTTGGGTTTTATATTATTATTATTGTCTGACCTTTTAATCTTGGTCTCATCAATGAAAAAATAAGTTTGTAGAGAACAGATACTATTCCTAATATTCCATTGCCCTTTCAGAATTATCTGGAAAAATTCTAAATATATTGTAGGTGTTTATTAATGTAAATAAAAACGTACCATGAGCCTAGACTGAAACTGCTATGGTTGGAATGTGTATCTCCTCCAAAACTCATGTTGAAATTTAATTGCCATTGTAACAGTTTTAAGAGGTAAGACCTTCAGGAGTGACAGGCCATGACAGCTCTAGCCTCATGGGAGGGACTGGTGTCATTATAAAATGGTGAGTTCAGCCTCTTGCCCTTTGCCTTCCACTTTGTGATGTCTTCCACCATGTGATGATCTAGCAGAAAGACCTTCACCAGATGCCAGCACTTTTGATATTTGGCTCCTCAGTCTCCAAAATTGTGAGCCAATACATTTCTATTCATTATATATTACCTAGTCTAGGGTAGTCTGTAGCAGCACAAAACAGATTAAGACAGAGAGAATACTTAACCAAAGTTTCAGGTAAAAAGTCAGTTTTTCCTAGAAACTCTAAGTGTTGTTAACACAGCTAGACAAGGGGATAGCACTGCTTTTTACGTATTTATCAAAATTTTCAAAACTTGGCCGGGCACAGTGGCTCACGCCTGTAATCCCAGCACTTTGGGATGCCGAGGTAGGTGGATCATAAGGTCAGGAGTTTGAGACCAGCCTGGCAATATGGTGAAACCCAGTCTCTACTAAAAGTACAAAAATTGGCCAGGCGTGGTGGCGGGCATCTGTAGTCCCAGCTACTTGGGATGCTGAGGCAGGAGAATTGGTTGAACCCGAGAGGTGGAGGTTGCAGTGAGCCAAGATCACACCATTGCACTCCAGTCTGGGTGACAGAATGAGACTTCATCTCAAAAATAAATAAATAAATAATAAATAAAAATAAAAAATTAACATTTAAAATTCTCAAAGATTAAAAATTACTTCTCCGATAAATGGGCACAATACTTTAAAATTTTACCCAGGCAGTATTTAAAATTTTTCCTGAATTTCACTTTTAAAAATCTTAGATCTTTAAAAGCAAACAAGAGAAAGTACTCACATTATGTATTCTGCATCCTCCCTTTACACTGATTTTATAGTTTATCTCATCCATTATCATTCATTCTCTTTCTATCAGTTGCCACATATTTATTATATGCCTACTATGTTCCCAAGGCTGCTACATTTAAGATATTATTCTTGTAATAGTCCTGAAGGGCACGTGTCATGTAGAACAGTTGGAAAACAATATTAGCAAATAATCAAGTATAACACTGACACAGTCATAGCACCCAGGAATTCAGAGGCAAATGTGTGTGAGGACCAGATTGATTGGGGCAGTTTTCATGAAGAATGTGGTACTTCCAGTGATCTTTAAGGAATGAACAAGGGTAGAGAAGTTCACGTCTGGTGTTGGGTAAGCAACATAGAGGGAGAATGGCAGTTCAGATTGGAAAAATTGTGAAGTAAAGTATGATGCTTATATCCAATTTGTGAAGCTCTGAGTGAGAAATTTTGACACTCTTGCTAATGTATTATGCGATTGGACTTAAGAGTAAGTCCTTGAATGTGAAATAGGATAGATTCCATATTTAAGGAGGATTAGCTCAGTTTATGACTTAAGAGACTGCCCTTTCAACAACACCCATGCCATGGATTCATCATCATCTTTTATTGAGATAGTAGTGAACAAAGGCTAAAGAAAAGTCAGTAAATTGGCCAAAGTCACATAGTTGGGTATGTCTGAGCTCAAATCCTTTCCACTGTGTAATGCTTCTTCCCTTAGCAATTGTGAAAACATGGACAATTGTTTGAAGCTACTTGTCTGCTAAAAAAGCCACATATTATCCATTTGCATTAGTAGGACTAGAGCTCCTGAAAAGCTAGAGTTCCTCCAATCACATGGTATATCCACATGTCCTCTTTCCTTCCTCTTCTCTTCTCCTCTCTGGTCATCAGTTTTCCAAGAATAATAATGAAGCACATGGTGTCATGAGCTGCGAAGGTCTTTTTCCCTCTTGCTATGTCAGAATAATGATTGGAAGAATGAAGCTTAAAGAGAGGGGTGGTGAATTTCTGAGAAAGGTAGCAATTGTCTAACAATGAGGTCAACAGAGACAAAAGCATCTGTGGTAAAGGGGAGCAAGTGCTAGGTTTGTTATTGTAAGAAATGGTCTCTAATCTTGTCACAGCCACCTTAACACTGTGTGGCTTTGTGCGTGTTGTTTAACCTTTTTCTGCTTCAGTTTTGTCATGTGCAAACATACTAATGTACCAATTCCAAATATAAGGACTAGTAATATAAATGAAAATCCAATAGATATGTACACCAAGCATCATACATTTTTAAATATCCATGCTTATTTCTTGTTACAATTTTAAAAGTAAGTAGTTCAACTTTTGTGATCATCTTTGAAAAACATGTAAAACTTCTTATCACAAAAGTAAGACAGGTTTATAGTGAAAAACAGATAAGCAAAAAGAAAAAAATACAAACTATTTTCTGTCCTGTAATCTGGAGATGAATTACAAATTGTTGTTTATCCTTCTGATCTTTAGAAATGGAAAATGCAAACAGCAAGAAATTAGTCTTATAACTTGCTGTATATCATTTAACATAAATCATGAACATATTTTTCACGCCATTATGACTTCTTCCATAACTTAATTTCAATAGACCCAAAGTTTACTCAAAACCGTACTATAGAACTTAGGAATTATTTCTATAAATTATTTCTCTGTTTGCTTATAAATAATAATTTTTAAAAATCATCTTTGTAGTTAAATATTGGCATCATCCTCATTTTTTAAAATACTTTTCTAAAAGTGGAATCACTTTTTCAAAATATGTGCAAAACCAAGACACTTTTGCTAGTAATTGTCATATTGTTCACTGTGTTTGCAGCACTACAGTTGAGTGTCATGTACTATATACAACTTACAGGGATTACCATTCACAGGGACAGAAATATAAATGCCCGAGCCTAGCATTAAGCAACCTGAGTTTACATTCCCATGAGTGGTATATGAGAGTTTATTATTTTCCTACACTTCTCAGTGGGTTACATCTTACTGTTTTGATGTTAGCACTTTTATACATGAAAAAAGGTGATTAATGTGTAACAACGTTCATTTATCTTATTACTAATATAGTTTAACATTTTTCCAGTTATTTATCTAAATTTCTTATACAAAATTGCTGATTGTAACCCTTGTATATTTTTATTTCATCTTTTTCTTATTGATTTATAAGAACTCTTTGTATATTAAGGTTACTGATCTTTCGAATATATGTTGCAAGTGGTTTCCAAGTTTGTCATTTGTCTTTGTGATATTCTTTTATAACCAAAACAGTGAGAAAAAGTAGAAAGACAGGATTTAAAAATATATAAAAAAGAAAGAAGGAAGGAAGGAGAAAAGGGAAAATGAAAGGATGAAAAATCTGAAGGTTTAAAAATAGAAAGAAAAGAAGAAACCCTTTTTAATGAAAGAGTGGGGTTAAACCAAAAACTCAAAAATGACCTTGATTTTAAGCCTATGGACATCACCTCACAGAAAAACATTTTATTTCTAATTAGATTGTTTTTAGTTCTCCTCTTCAGACATTTATTTATTTATTTATTACACTTTTTAAGTTCTAGGGTACATGTGCACAATGTGCAGGTTTGTTACATAGGTATACATGTGCCATGTTGGCTTGCTGCACCCATCATTTACCTTAGGTATTTCTCCTAACGCTATCCCTCCCCTAGACCCCCACCCCCCAACAGGCCCTGGTGTGTGATGTTGCCCTCCCTGCGTCCATGTGTTCTCCTTGTTCAACTCCCACTTACGAGTGAGAACATGCGGTGTTTGGTTTTCTGTCCTTGTGATATTTTGCTGAGAATGATGGTTTTCAGCTTCATCCATGTCACTGCAAAGGACATGAACTCATCTTTTTTTATGGCTGCATAGTATTCCATTGTGTATATGTGCCACATTTTCTTAATCCAGTCTGTCATTGATGGACATTTGGGTTGGTTCCAAGTCTTTGTTATTGTGAATAGTGCTGCAATAAACATACGTGTGCATATGTCTTTATAGTAGCATGATTTATAATCCTTTGGGTATATACCCAGTAATGGGATTGCTGGGTCAAATGGTATTTCTAGTTCTAGATCCTTGAGGAATCGCCACACTGCCTTCCACATTGGTTGAACTAATTTACACTCTCACCAACAGTGTAAAAGCGTTCCTATTTCTCCACATCTTCTCCAGCATCTGTTGTTTCCTGACATTTTAATGATCGCCATTCTAACTGGCATGATATGGTATCTCATTGTGGTTTTGATTTGCATTTCTCTGATGACCAGCGATGATGAGCATTTTTAAATATGTTTCAGATACTTTTTATACAAAGCAATCTGCTTCCTGATTTACCAAATGTAGCAGGCAGAAAAATGTCCCCCACAAAGATGTCTACAGTCTAAACCCCAGACCCTGTGAATATGTTAGGTGGCATTGCAAAGGGAAAAATAAGATTGCTGGTGGAGTTAGGTTTGCAGTTAGCAAACCACAAAATAGGAATGTTATTTTGGATTGATTATAAGGTTGGGGTCAATGTCATCAAGAGAGTTCTTAAAATTGAAAGAGGAAAGCAGAAGAGGGAAGCCAGAAGGAGCTGTGACTGTGGAAGAATGTTCAGAGAGATGCACCATTGCTGGCTTTGAAGATGGAGGAAGACGGCCATGAGCTAGGGAACGTGGGCATCGCTAGAAGCTGGAAAAGCTAGGAAACAGATTCTTTCCTGGAACCCCCAGAGAGGAAAGCAGTCTAGATGATATGTTGATTTTAGTCTAGTTCAACCCATGTGGGACTTCCAACCTTCAGAATTGTAAGATAATAACTTTGTGTTGTTAGTAGAAATATGTTACAAAGGTAATAGAAAAGTAATATACCAGTCATCTATGAATAAGTAAAAGAAACACAAGAAAAACTTCTTACCCAGTCTGAATTGTACATTTTACCCCCAAATGATACATTCAATGTAGAGAACAACTAGAGTAAAAGAATTCAGTATTTTCTTTAATTATGAGTGTTTACAAGTACATGGCACATTTGTGTACTTTTAATGTGCAGATCACATTGATGTTTAGAATTCTACAAGACATGCTCTCTATAAAGTAACATAAATGGGTTAACTGCCTTCTTAGGAAATAGGTGCTAACCATTTCCACTTGATGGGCCTCAAAAGCTACAAACACATTTTGCCTTCAATGAAAATCCAGTGGAGTGTTGCTGTAACCAAGCAACCTGAATGCAGGAACAAGCAGCCGGCATAGACAGAAAGCAATCTGTCCCTTCCAATGGAGGGGAGTGTGCATTGAGTGTAGCAAATGCTGATAAACAGCAGAACAAATGAAGACCTGGGAACATGAGCCTTGACTAAGCAGAGTTTGATCTCATTAGGAAGTTCTGGTAAAACAGACACAACTAAATGCTAGTTGGAGAAGGGAGGGAGGATGTTGTATTCATCTTTATAGAGACCCCTGCAGGGTGCTTTTGAAAGACCTTTCAAACATTCTGGGTAGACTGGGTTTTGGTTCTTCAGTTGAAAACACCGAGGCAAATACAGGGGGAAAAAAGTCTTTGAGGAATAATGTATAAATAAAATAATTCTTAAGAAGGCACAGAAGTAAGAATAAAGACAAAAATAAACAATGGGGAAACTAAAATTTCTATAAACTATATTCCACTTTATGTATGGACCTGACTTTTATTGTCAGCCACATGTCTTTCGAAGAGTTGTCTGTCTCCCTCACTTGCTGGTCATTCCATAATCCACAGCAATCATGTGACTATCTCTGCCTTCCTACTGCAACCATCCTTGTTGAGGTTATTAGAACCTTTTTGATGGCTTGAGCGTGGGAACTGAAACCATTGCATATTTGATCACATGATTCCATATGACCCTTTAGAGCCCTTCTCACCTTGGACTGGGCACTCTTTATCTGGCGACTGCTCTGCCGTCTTGTCTTCCTGACAGTCATCTGTGTCCGGCCCGGCCCTCTCTTGTATACTTGCTTGCACACGTCCGTCTCCAGCTGGGAGTCTCTCAGGTGTCTTCAATTGAACACATCCAAAATTATATTCAGAATCTGTTTCTCCACTCCTCAATCCTCCTGTTCCTAAATCCCATATCTCAGTAACTGATGCTATCATGTGCCCAGTTGGGCAAGCCAGAAGCAGCAGCACCAGGCAGTTTTCTAACCAGTGCCTTTTATTTATTGTTTGATTTATAAAGTAATTAGATTTGAGTGCTCATTTTGGCCGAGGATCAGTTGAAGGAAAAAAAAAATTTCCTTTTTTTAAAAAATTTCTCCTGGCTCTATCAATCACCTTCAGAAAGTAGATTTAGCAATTTGTTAGATTCAGTGAGTCCAAGTATTCAACTTAATAGCAGGAGTCCTACTCAGGGAGGACTCTCCCTTATCAGTCATTCTTTGCCTGAAGTTTCTGCTTTGTCAAATCCTACAAACAAAGCTTTATTTTTGCTAATAATATTTCTTTTCTCTGCAAATCCAAATTGTTCCTAGAAGCTTTTGGTAATGAAATATTAAAAAGATGAAGAGTGCACAAGAAGCCTGTGGTAAGAAATTAAGCTCTAAGGGGTAGAACTTAGAAGCATGTGAAATAAAACCACAGCAGGATTATCGTAATTGTTCTCCTTGACAGACCTGCCCATATGTATGAATGTTCCTGAAAATGTGATAAGGGAATTTTATGATCTATTTCAGTGTCTGTCCATTTTTTTCCCTTGGGAGTGGAGAGGATGCCTTAATATCTCATAAGGGTAACATTGCCCTTCATAGCACCCTCCTTTTCTCATGCCATGCGCAGACCTCCTTGAGTCTAGTCTCCATTCTTGCTCACGTCTCGTAGTCAATCTAGGAATCCTGATCATGGACCATGATAATCTTGCCACTCAGCTGCATAGTAACTGAGTGACTTCAAGCACATAAGAAAGCATACAATATCTTATGAAAAGCATAACTGTTCCTCAAACCCAGCAACCGTGTGGCTTGGGCACCTCTTACCACATTAGTGTTAGTGAGACACCACAAGTTAGTTCAGTTGAAATATCAAAAAAAAAAAAAAAAAAAAATGGACACCTACTTTTTTGAAAGAGTCTTCTTCAACTCACCAATACTGGTGCTTTGGATGAGTGGCTCTCAAACTTCAATGTGCATGAGTGTCACCCGGAGGGTCCTTTACCCGGAGCTTTGGATGCAGTAGATCTTGAGTGGGACCTGAGAATTTGCATTTCTAACAAGTGTCCAGATGATAGTGGTGCTGCTGGTCCAGAGAGTACACTTTGACAACTACCTTAAATAAAGTTCTATGGCGTTTTCTTTGCTTGTTTTTGTTTATTTCACTTCCCCAAAAGACTGTATTAATTATGGTGACTCTAGGTAATGGAGTAAGACAAACCTGAAGTCATTCCAAAACCCATAGCATACTTCACTTTCCAAAGAAGTGTGGACTATTTGCTGTTGGGAAATGACAGTTACCTGCTCGGAAGACAAGTATAATGATTAAGACAAAAATCATTCACATTAACTCTGTCTCCAATAAAAGAAAGTGAAATCAGTGTTATAGAGCTCAAAGTAGGTTAGACATTTCCTTATGAAGGGGATTCTGAAGTATATAAAGCTAGCTTTTACCCAAAACTGGTTATTCATGAGAAACTAGTTGGTTTTCACATATATTTTGTGATCAAAATAAAAACTTCGGTCATATTCATGTGTTTGTGTAGAATGCAACGGGGTAATCTGACACAGGGTGATGCAGTGAATAAAAACAGCACCTACTATGAAATTAACATCAAAGAGGTCCCATAAGATGAAATGGAGCGTTCGCCTCTGTATGGTCTGTGCCTGGGAAGGAAAGGGGATTTTCTGGAACTGGCATTTCTGAACACACAGAACAATGCCTTCGGATGGAATGCTCTCTATTTTGAAATAGTATTCCTATCACTTTGGTAGAAACCTTTTATTTCATTTTTGTCCTCTAACAAAGAAGTGTGATGCTTGGAGAACTGTTTAAAAGGGCTGCAACTCTGTGCCCACGCTTCATCAGTCCCCTAACTACTTTCAAACTTTGAGTGGCATGACTCCCTACTTCCATAGGCTATCACCTTTTTAAAATATTTTTTTTGTTCCGGTTTTGTTAGAAAAATTCTTGCTAGCAATTTGTTGCACAAATATGAGTAAAGCAAGCACATTATAGAGAATAATGTTGAACTAAAGTGGATTTCATTAATATGTAATGGCACATTAGGTGCTTTGTAGAGCAAAAGGACTCTATGCTTGATTTTAATAAAAATAATTCCAAAATATTAAGGCATGTGCTTTATAATTTTCAGTAAATTTCTCTCATTAAATGTTATCTTTCAAAAGATGGTGTGTCACTCCTCTGCTTAACGTTGTTTAATCACTCTATACTCTAAATATATGCTTATATTTAGAATATAAATATATATTAGAATGCTTCAACCTTGTATATTTGTCAGGTTTTTGCAGAGAAAATGAACATATATTAAAATACATGGAAAGAGGTTTATCATAGTGAATGACCCATATGATTATGAAGATGGATAAATCCCAAGATCTGCAGTTGGCAAGTGTGAGATGCAGGAGAGCTCATGGCATAGTTTCAATCTGAGTCCAAAGATCTGAGAACCAGTGGAACCAGCCATGTGGTTGTAGTCTGAATGCTGGCAGGCTTCAGACACAAGAAGAATTAATGTTTCAGTTTGAATCTGAAGGCAGGAAAAAAAAAAAAAAAAAAAAAAAACAAACCCAATGTCCAACTACTAGAAAGGCAATGAGGCAGGAGGAGTTCTCTCTTACTCTCCAGGGGTCAGCCTTTGTGTTCTAGTCAGACCTTCAACTGATTGGATGAGGCTCACTCACATCAGGGAGGGCAATCTGCTCAGTACCCATTCAAATTTTAATCTCATTCAGAAACACTCACAGACACACTCAGAATAATGTTTGACCAAATGTTTGAGCACTCTGGACCAGTCACCTTGACACGTAAAATTAATTGTCACTCCTGGTATGGAAGGCCTGTATTATCTAGCCAGAACAGATCGGGTTAATTGCAATTTCTCAGATAACTCTTCCTTGGGTCATTCATAGCTAGTTTTATTTCCTTAAAAACGTCTTGATGGTTCACATCCACATGTTTTCACAGATGTTTTTCCCTCTGCTGGAGTGTGATTACCCTTGTCTTTGTTTGAATTCCCCAAGAAGCTGATCCTGAAACAAGGACTGAAGTAGAAGTATTTTGGGGTGGTGGGGGTGTGGCGGGAAGATGATCCCAGGAAACACCAGTAGGGAGGTGGGGAAGTGAGACAGGCAAGAGCAGGAGGCAATGAAGTGAAGCTATAAGCCAGTTACCACGGGACAACTGGGGCTCAATCCCAGTAGGAGTGGGGATACTCAGGGAGATAGTACAGAACATGCTTTGAATTAGGCCACTTGGAAAGCAAGGGAGCTGGGGTTCTTATATGCAAATTGGCCATCATTTGAGAAAGGCTTAACCCTAAAGGGTGTTAACTCTCTGGTATTACTTGAATGGGATTCAGCAAGCAGAGAGAGCCCTCAGGCAAAGAGACCCAGGAGCTGGTGGCTCAAAGGCAGGCTGCCATGCACTGAGTTGTCAAGGAACAAGGAGGTATAGGCAGTACATCCACATCTGGGCATCTACTGTAGCCTTTCTTTTTCACTACATAACCTTAACTCACCCTTTAAGACTCAGCTGAAGCCTCGCCTCTTCTGGAGTGCCTTCATAGAACTTCTCTCTGACTTAGCTGGCTCTTGTATATTTCCCAATACAACCTCTGTGTAAGTACATCAGATAATCTGTTACCTTCTTCTGTAGTTTTGCTTCTCTATATCATCCACTTTGTGAGCTCCTTGAGGGAAAAGATTGTTAACCTGTATCTTCATAATGGCTGCACAAGGTAGAGCTCAAGAGATGGTTATTTAACTAGCAAAAATAGTTATAAGAATGACATCACAAGGTAATCACTCAGTGGGTTCTTCCTGCCCACTGCTCAGATAAAACTAATTTAGTGAGACAGCAGTATTGCAGTAGAGAAAGAGTTTAATTAATGCAGGGCTGGCCAAGCAGAGGACAGAAGTTTATTACTCAAATCAGTCTCCCAAAAAGCTTGGAGGCTAGGAGTTTTATGGACAATTTAACAGGCAGGGGTCTAGGGAATGGGTGCTGCTGATTGGTTGGGAATGAAATCATAGGAGTGTGGAAAACTGTCCTCATGCACTGAGTCAGCCTCTGGATAGGGTCTTCAGGACCAGTTGAGTCACGAGTCAAAGGTCCCGGTGGAGTCAGTCAGTTGCCAGAATGCAAAAGTCTGAAAAACATCTCAAAAGGCCAACCTTAGGTTCTAGAATAGTGATGTCATCTATTAGAGCAATTGTAGAGGTTACATATCTTGGGACCTCTGGAACAATGGCTGGTTATTGTTTAACTCTGCCTACATCTCAGTAGAATTCAGGCTTCTCTCGTAATCGTGACCTTGGAGTCTTTCATTAGTTTTACAAAGGCAGCTTCAGTCCCCAAACAAGGAAGGGATAGTTTTGAGAAGGGTTATTATCATTCTTGCTTTTAGGTTAAACTGCATACTAAATTCCTTCCAAAGTTAGCTTGGGCTGTACCCAGAAATGAACAAGAACAGCTTGTGAGGGTAGAAGCAAGATGGAGTCTGCTGTGTTAGATTTCTTTTATTGTCATACTTTTTCTATGTCAGATTTCTCTCATTGTCACAATTTTTGCAAAGGTGGTCTCAATAATAGCAATAATCAGTATTTATTGAATGCTCATTCTATGTAAGCACTTGACATATAATCCTAACCCTAAGAAGTTGATAATTTTACTATCCCTATTTTTCAGATGAAGAAACTGACATATAGGTTTTTGTGTTATTTGGGGGCCAAAAGATAACTTCCCCTTTGCCCTCTGAAAGTTCACTAAAAATAAGCTGACAAAAGGCAGGTTAATAGCAGAAAAGGCATACAAAATTATTTTAACATGCATAAGCATGGGGGAATCACATGAGAATGATTATCCACTAGCTAAATTGGGCAGAAGCTTATATATTCTTCTTCATAGGGGAGTGGATAGATGGGGAAAGTAGACAATTTTTTGAAGAGCAATAAATGATCATTAGGGAGAACGAATGGACCCAGGAGACAGAAATTAACTTTTAAATTATTCTCTTTGGAATTTGAATGAGCCCAAGGGGCAGGCATTATCTTGTAAAAAACATCTGTCCAGGTGTGGTTACATTCTCAGCTTTCTTTTCTGCAATAGATAATGAGATTTCAGGGAGAGGATGGAAGGCAGTTGTGTTCCTTTTTGGGGGCTACTGTTTGTAGATAGATAAGGAAACTGTGGAGAAAATCTTCACCCTGTGCTTTGGGAGAGACAAGGGATTGAGAGATGGTAGTGAGGGGAAGGTCCCTTATATTTCAGGGTATTCTGGTATTCTTCTTACCCAAGATTTGCATAGTTATATGTTTTTTGTCCTGGAAGTAAACTGACCCAGCCTGAGTCCAGACTCTGGCCAGACACTTAACCACTGTATGACTAAATCAGTGCATGAGTGAAGTGAATTAATGAATCATAACCCAAGCCCGATCCTTCCACACACAGGAGTCATTCTGGGGATGACGTTATCGGGACAGTCTATATAGTTCAAATATTTGCTTCAATGTCATGTTCTACGTACAGGAAGACTTCCAAGTAGCTTAACTAGAAGCATCAATCCTTCCTCTGACACCTTTTTAGTAGCACTGACTATCATATGTTGGAATGTATTCGCATGTCTTAGTTTCTTTACTACTGATAAGATTATTAAAAAAAAAAAAAAAAAAACTGCTTAAGTTTCTATTCATCTTGGTATTTTCTACAGCCCCAAACATAAAGCCTTATACACAATAGGCTAACCAATGAGTGTTTGCCAGGTGAATAATGGAAACTTAAGTGACAAGCAAAGGGATCTTTGACTCTTCCTTTATTTCTCCCCAGAAACTGTAGAGACTCTTTTTTATCTCTCTCTCTCTCAGATTCCGGAGCGTCTGTGGTCATACAGATTTTAGATGGTTCTGTAAAATAAAATTATATTTAAAGATATTAAGTTCAGGGAGGAATCTACGAAGTTTACTTTGTAACATTTTGGTAATGATTTGGTTAGAAAGCTGTATTTCTAAGAAACTGGTATTCTTCCTTCCAAAGCTGCATTCATAGAATGAATTTTTAAAATTATGTAGAAAATCACCAATCTTTCTAAAATATTTCCATGGTAAAAAATATTACTTCTTTAAAAGTTAACTATAGTTATCAAGAATTGCCTTTCTAAAACCTCAAATGAAAAGCATTTTCTCTTTCCACTGACTAATAAATCTCTAATCATCATTGATAATCAATTCTTAGAAGAGGGCCATACCGAGTAAATTTGGCTGGGATGACTAAATTACAAAGCACATATGTCGGAGGAAGTTGCAAATCTTCACTGACTTCCCATTATTTACAAAGGATGATACAGCTAATATGTATAAAACACATAGAAAATAATATAAATTTAATTCAGTGGATATTTCTTTATTGATTATGGTATATAAAATGAATGGCATTAAGTGCCAGGGAATATACAGGAGCACAAGACCTGGTCTCCATCTTTGCAAAATTTATGATCTGGAGATGGATATTTGAAAGAGAGATAAATTAACATGTAGACTGTGTGATTTTATTATAATAACAGATAATATTTAGCACTTAACAATGTTTCAGTAATTGTCCTAGTACTTTACATGGCATGATCTCATTTAATCCTTACGAAAGCTCTATGTAGTAGGCATTATTATTATTATCCCACTACATAGCTGATGAACCTGAAGCTCAGGAAGATTCAGGTAACTTCTGCAAGACCACATGCCCAGGGGATGGATGGGTGGAGAAGCCAGGATGCAAACCTAAGCCCGTGTGTAGTTAAAGTCCATACCAAGAAGGCAGTAAAAATAAGGTACATCAAAGAGCACATGATTCATTCAAACTTGGGGAAATCAGACGCTGTGGCACCTAAGCTTGTACTTGAAGGATGAAGGTGAATAGAGACGGAGAAGGACATTGCTAGCAGGACCAAGGCAGGTAGAGGAAGCTGAGGGGGACCTTGAGAGAACAGAGAAGAGTTAAGTGTTGCCATCCATGTAGGTGGTAGCATGCGTGTAACAGAGGAGGTGAAACTGAGAAAAGTGTTTGGAACCAGGTATCATTGGCCTTGAGCATTACCGGAAGAGTCTAGCCTTTTTTCATTAGGCAGAGGGCAGTCACTGAACCTTTGTGAACCAGATCAGAGCTGTATTTTAAGATTGATTTGGCAGTCACGTGTAAAAGGAGTGAGATCCAGGAGAGGGAAAAAGAGAGGAGCAGTTAGGAAACTGCTAAAATAGCTAAGGCAAATGGCACTGGGAGTCTGAATTTGTACTGCAATAATGTGAAGAGAGAGGACCAAACATAGAAACAGGAGAAGATTTGGCGCTAGCTGATATTTTAGTCCATTTGGGCTGCTGTAACAAAATATCATAGACTCAGTGGCTTATAAACAACAGAAATTTATTTCTGACAGTTCTGGAGGCTGGAAGTCCAAGATCAAGGTGCTGGCAGATTCGGTGTCTGGTGAGGACCCTCTTCCTCGTAGAGAGGCATCTTCTCCCTGTGTCCGCACGTGGAGGGAGGGGTGAGAGGTCTCTCTTAGGTCTCTTTTATAAAGACACTAATCCCATCCACAAGGGTTCTTTCCTTATGATCTAATCACCTTCCAAAGGCCTCGCCTTCTAATCACCATCACCTTGGAGGTTAAGATTAAGCATATGAAATATTGGGGGACACAGATATTCAGAACATGGCACTGGAGGTAAGGAGCATAAGGAGAGAGATGACAGTGTTTCAGAAGTTCAAAAGAGCAAGCATGTCATCTGTAGTGCAGAGGAATCACATGTCTTTTCCAGTTAAAAGGGGTTATATTGGGAGATAAGGGGAGCTAAATAGGAATGGTGCAACCGGTGGGACACTTGAAAGCACATGAGTGAAGTTTGGGATTTCCAAATGCAGCAAAGCAGCACTTTTCATGGTGCGGTGCGGGGATTTGACACATGTCGGTCTATGACCAAATAATGATGTCCATATTTCTCAGATACTTGAAGTGAGCATGCAGACCTTTAACAAAGGTAGAATATGTGGCATTTAAAGTCTGTGATTTTTAATTGTGAGCAATTGAAATGACTGAAGTGACCATATGTAATTTGTATAAGTAAAACAAATGATTGCATATATAGTTTGTTATAAATATAACAATTTTAAAAAGGAAATGTAAACTCTAGGTTTTAAATTATGCATTAATGTGTATACTGTCTTCTTAACTCAGCATGATAATAATAAGACAAGAGAAATGCATGCTTTAACAGTCTCTTTTCTACTGATCTGTTATCCTTTTCTTTGAAATTTTTAATTAATCCATCTAGAACATTCTTGTGTTTCCCACGTTCATATGAATATTTCTTTATTTTTTCCTATTTTTTAACAGATGATAATAATGAAGAAGAAGAGGATGTCGAAATGACAGAAGATTCAGGTATTAAATTCATTCTTTTATTATTAGGGGGTAAGTAGGGGTCATTTTGTTGTTTATGTACACTTCATATTTTTTCAAAGAAAGACAAAATAAGATTAATAAAATAGAAATATATGCTCAGTGTTATAAAAGTAAAAAGTAGTTGTGCTAACGCTTAAGGTTAATGGAGTTACTGTATTTAAGGAATAAATTTGACCTTGAGTTTCCTGACAGCCAAGGTAAAAATGGAACATGATGTTGTAATTAATAGAGTTATATAACAAATTGCCCCCAAAACTTAGAGTAAGCTGAAAACAACCACTTCTTATGCTCATGAGCACAGCAGAGATAACTTAATCATTCTGTTCACAAGGTGTAGGGCTCAGCAGGAAGATTCAACAGCTGGGAGCTGGGACCATCTGAAGATTCACTCACTTGTGTGGCTAGTGATTGATCTCAACTGTCAGCTAAAATATTAGTTGGGACAACTTCCTAAAACACTTGTTCATGGCCACTTTATGTGGCCTGGGCTTCCTCAAAGCATGGCAGCCAGCTTCCAAAATGAGTTTCTCCTGGAAAAAGGGAGACACTGTATTCTCAGGCTTAGACATTCCATTGCATCACTCCATGTAATTCTAATTCTTTGGAATAGTCACGAGCCTGCCAAAATTCAAGAGGAAATGAAAATGGACTCAATCTCTTATGGGAAGTGATTCTATAGAGCATGTAAGACCTAAAATATTGCTGTGGCCGGCCATCTTTGGAAAATACACTTTCCACATATTATATTTTGCTCTCATTATCAGAATTGAGTTGCATGCCAACCCCTCAATGAAGCCCATTTGTTATGAGGAAAATCTAGTGGTTAAATGCACAGGTTATGGCCTAAGGTAGCCATTCAATGTGTCTTTGATAATGAATGCATGAATCAATAGACCTGAATTCAATTCTAGCTCTATCAATTATTGACCTTAGGCAAGTGTCATTTTCTATAAGCCTCAGTTTACAATTCTGGGGGCAATAATTCTTACTGTATAGTTTTGTTTGGGGGATTAAATCAGATAACATATCTAAAGTTTCATACAGTGCTTGGACCATAGTAAAGATTCAGTAAATTATTGCTTTTTTCTTTCTCATTCTAACAGATATTAGAAGGATCTAGAGCTTAATTCTATGATTAAAAGCTCCTTGTTCCTCATTTTGGCAGTCACAGTGTTCTGACTGTGAAAGAGGTATCTCAGAGGCCCTAATTTTGTGTTACTTCTCATTTGATGCTAGAATTCCCTACAAATCACTGACAGGCTCAGTCTGGGCAGCATCATCAGCAGGGAACTCTTTAAATTCTGATGCATTTGATCTCATTACATGAGGTTTGATTGGGGTGGTCCTTCTCTATGTGAAGTTATATCTCTCTCCCTCCCCGGACTGCCCAATATCTTCAAGAGGAAATAACACCAGTTTCTTTTCTTCATAAAATTTCATTGGAACAAGGATTATAGCTTCTATCTACTCTTCTCCAGTCCAAACATGTCTGATTCCTAAAGTTCCCTTGAACTTCCAGATGCAATGGATTCAGAGGGTATGAGAAGTAGAAGCAGAATCTGAAAGTCAGGAGTAGGAATAAAGGAGGTAGAAGATGAACTGTAGCAGTGGCTGTTGGTGCCCTACTTATGTCTCCTTGGTGCTTGCTGTTATTTTACAGCACCAACAGCTTTCCAAGGAAAGTCCTTATGACTCTCTGCTGAGTGCTTTCCTCTGGTCCTGGCAGCAAACTCAAAGCACAAGAGAGTTAATTTCTCTGGAGCAGCCCTTGACCAATAATAGACAAGAGTTCGTTGATTAATACCCACATCTGACGCATGTTCTGTTCCAATGCTATCTAGTAGAAACATAATGTGAGCCTCAAATGTGAGCCTCATGTATAATTTTGAACAAAGTGAAAAGAAGAACGTAAAACTAACTTTAACAATATTTTCTATAACACAATAATCCAAAATATTATCATTTCAATGTATAATCAATATAAAAATAGTCAGATATTTTACATTCTTATTTTTCATACTAAGACTTTGAAATTGGGATGTGTTTTACATACACATCTGAATTCAAACTAGCCACATTTCAACTAGTTGTTGGCCATATGAGGCTAGTGGCTACAGTATTGGACAACATTGTTCAGAGGTCCCCAGTAGAACTGAGTCTTGGTTGCCCACAGTGGAATGTGCTCATGAACACACCCAGTCTTGTCTGCTTTCCTTTTCCTGTCTTTCTTCCCTATTCCTCTTGTGACACTTGCTAAAATCATCTCTCAAATTAACTGCTTAAAACTCAAACTCTTCTGTGTTTGCTTCTGAGAGAATATGGCCTAAGACAAGGACTTGGCTTGCCTTTTATAAAACATAGAGTTCAAGGTAAAATTTAAATTAAAATTTCCTATACCCATGTAGAATGTCTTATTGTAAAAAAAGAGCCATATGTTTAAAAAAGACTTTAAATTGTCACTCTGTCTTGAATTAACTTTCATGAATTTAATCTTGCCGTTCTCATTTATCTTGCTCACATGAAATGTCCTTAGAGTATCTTTTAGCTACGAGGGGTACTGCCCTTTGAAGCACCCAGTATAAGGGCCTTGTCTTGCCATGGATCATTTGCCTAAGTGCTATAAGTACACATTTCTAAACAGAGAGAGTTGGCTTCTCAATGAGATTTAGATAGCTATCCAAACCACTGAATGATTTTAAGGAAATCAGTATTAATGCTAATGCAGAGTCCACAAGTTTGGAGTCAGCGTTTGAGGTTCGGCGGCATTACTTGGATCATCATTTCTGATTTTAGTTCCACCAGGTTTCCTGGGAGTTTGGTCTCCAGCAGCTACATGCAGCTGTTCAAGTCATATTCAATGGCCCAAGGATGCTAAGCCACTCGGGCAGAATGGGCTTGGGAGCTACTTCCAATTTCCTGATACCTGAGTGCTGAAATCATGGAGGATTTTTTTTGCTGAATGGTTCCAGCTGGCCTCACCAGACATTGGTGTGCATGCTGGCTTCACTCAGATCTCACACTTAAGCATGTCAGTCTCGAAGATGAGTCTGAACCAGTCTCCCAAGGCCTTTAACTGCTGCCTTTCCCCTGCCCTGCATCAATTCTCCTTCTCATTCAAATAGAAAAGCTGGAGGGATTTTTACAAATGCAACTGACACTAATGAAGGGCTACTTGAATGAATCAACTGGCCAAGACATGCTAGTGAATGATAGTAAATAACAACTTGAATACCTAAACCCACTGGGGTGCTTGTAAATGACCTCTCTGAGTAAGGAGAGCCCCAGTGTGAAGAGTTTGCAGATTTCTATGGTATAAACACAAATACCATGATCTTTTTCAAGCTTCCAAAGCACGAGGTCAATGAATAGGAGAGCTGGGGAGAGATGGTACAATTAGCTGGTGTGAGCTGGCTCAAGTCAGCCACAGCACAGCTCTGCTGAGCCAGAGTTTAATTGGGCATGTACTTTGTGCCAATAACGTGACATGCATGAACTCATTTAATACACACAACAATTCTACAAGGCAGGAACTGTTATTATTGAGGCTTAAAAGGGATTAGTTCCTTGCTTAAATAGCAGAGCCAGAATTTGAATCCGAGTTTGCCTGACCCCAAAGTTCATGTCCTTTACTTTCTTGCTCCTGTCTCCAGACTTTTATAGTAAGTAGAGGCAGGAGCATTTCAGATGGTATCAGACATGGTCATCTGCAAGGGGAGGCTCTACTCCCATGGGAGGTAGAAGAAGCAGACTGGCTGAAATGCCAAGAATTCCGTGTAGGTCCTTTAATCATCTTCCTTAATCCTTAATTCCCTAATGGCAAATGTCTTCCCATGTCCTTTCATTTCCATGACTGCACTGTTAAAATTAGCCCCAGTCTGAGTCAGCAGGGATGGAAAATTATCAACCACCTATGGAAACTCAACCACATCACAGCTGGATGCACAGTTCAGTCCCTCAGGGGACAAAGCCATGCTCCTGGCAAATCTCCAGGTTTCTACCCTCTGCCAGACACAGGGCAAGCTAAAAAACATGATACATTGTCAAGGAGAAGCATGGGGGTGCTTTTGTAGACAAGCAGAAGCAACTCTCTTCTTCACTCCCCCAGACCAAGACAGAAAGTTGTTCCTCCCACGCCACAAGTAGAAACCTGGACACAGAGGCCTTATGTATCTGTGACTTTCATTTGCATGTCCCAGAGCACTTTACCCATGGCATCATGAGATGATACAATACTGTTTCATATAACATGTTTCATGTTCATATTCAACATGTATGCATGCCCACTGACCCAAGGAGTGCTCTACAACTTTTTCAAAAGTAAAATATTAGTACTTTGGGGGGGGGGTGCTTGCATATTTCAAAATGTGGCACATGGATGTCTTTTTAAATAGTACCCACTGCCCAGGAATTCTCATTCTGGTGGGAAATGAAGACCTAGAAATGTAACTCACAAAAACGCAGAAAGTGATTTGGAGAAATGCTGGTTTGGAGTTGAATTTCCAGCATTGGAAACTCTCTTCTTGCTCCCAGTTGCAGACGACACATTGCAGTGACATAGAAGGGTTAGATTTTTCTCCCAGTGAGGTTGCAAATGTCTCTTTGCCCATTGTATGAATCCCTTTGAGCCCAGTATTTGCACTCGGTGAGCTGCTCCAAGCATCTCATTTCTGTTTTTGCTGAACCCATTCCAAGGGTCAACATCCATCTTGCACCTGGTGACAGAAGTTTGGGGGAGTTGCTAATGTAGTCATTGGCAAATTTTTTCACTCTGGCTCTGGTAATAACCTTAGATGTGACTGACTTGCAACCACAGAAAACCTAGCCTAGTGCCCAAAGCTTTGCAGTTTATAATGCCAAAGTTTTTAATAGCACATCTATCAAATGTGGGTTTTTTTGTTGTTGTTGTTCTGTTCTTTTTTTAATAAATGGGAAATGAGAAATGAGTCGCCATAGCTCTGTAATGTAATTTTAGAATCCTGGCATGAAGGCGACAGCTGCTAAGAGAGAATTAGGCAGGGTCCCCATTATATCTTGGCCTTAAAGAAAGGCCTGGGGAAGTGAAAATAAAATAGAATTTGAAATGAAATTCTCAAGGCACTGCTAGGCACCAGGGATACGAGAGGGATTAGGATATACAAGTGCCCTTTTCTCATGGAATTTACATTCTTGGGGATGAGATGAGGAAGGAGACATACGGTAAAGGGATACACCAGAGAGCAAGATAATTTCAGATACAAGTGATGTGTTTGAGAGAGATTTCCTTTGTGAGCCTTTGGAATAAACAGTCAGGGAAGGCCTTGTAGGGAGCTGAATTTGAACTGAGATTCAAAGGGCAAGAAGGGAGCAGACCTATGAATATGTGTGTTGGAGGAGTAGGGGTGAGAACAGCAGGTGCAAAGGTCCTGAGGCAGGAAGCAGCCTAGCAGTGATTGAGGAACACAAAGGGAAAGGAAACTGACAAAGCTAGAGCCAAACACAAGTGGGAAGTGAGGCTAGTGTGGTAAGCAGGGCCCAAGTGACGTGCTGTGCCAGGCCTGGAATTGGATTTGGATCTTATTCTAAGCAATGGTTTTTAAAGAGGCAAGCAATGTGATCTGGTTTACGTTTCAAAAGCTCACACTGTCGGGATAGATTGTAGACAATAAAGAATAGAAGCGGGGAGATTAGAAGGCTAGCGGGTTATGAGATGCTGGTGTGGGCTACTGTGGTGATTCCAAAGGTTGAGCACGTTGATGAATATGAAATCTATTTTAGAATGGAGCTGTGAGGGCTATGATAGGATTTGCGATTGCTTCAACTGGAAAAGTAAATGAAGAAAAATATTGAGAATGACATCTCAGTTTGGGGTTTAAATTCCTGGGTAGATAGTGATACCATTCCTTGAGATGTGTAATACTGTGGAAAGAACAGGCTTATAAACATCAAGTATATAATTATATCTGACTTTAAATTTGAAATGTCCTTTACAAAAAAATTGAAAGAGCCTGATGGGAGTTGAGTGCAGGAAAGGAAATTATTAGTGCTCTGAAGTGTGGGGCATAGTTAAGTACCAGCCCCGAAGGGACAATGGGAAGGAGGTGGCTACCGGAGCCAAGAAACTTAGAGGGCCACGTGGAGAAGGCCAACTCTAGGGTCTGTAACCTTAAATTGAGGGATACAACCAGCTCATGAAAACCACCAGGTGCCTAGAAAGTAGATGCCCTGAACTCCCCATTGGCTACATCTAATAGGAAGCCGGAGAACCAGGGAGTTCATTGACGCAATCCAGAAAATTCAGCCTCCCAGAGCATAGCAGGGGTGGTGAAGGATGGAGAGTGGATCTAGAGAGGCAAACAGATATCCATTCCCAAATTCCAAACAAGATGCCCTGTAAACTGTTGAAGACATAAGTCTTGAGCTCAGAAAGAAGACCAGGGCTAGATACATAAATTCACACCTAATGAAGTGTGCTATATCCAAATGAATAAACTCGGAGATACTTTCCTGACACTGTCCTCAGAACTTAATTTATTTGCCCCCATGGATAGACTTAGAGGGGCATTGAGGAAAATAGGAAGCACAGTAATTTAAGTGGGAAATACAGAAGTTGTTTAGAATCTGGATTACTAAAAACAGTTTGTTAAATAAAAGCAGGGTCATTTCTAGCCCCATTCCTTTCTCCATTCCTCTAGCCCTGCTTTCAGGACTGAGTAAGATGAAATTGCACCATGACAATTGTCAACTAATCTATGAAGATTGAAATCAAACACTGTTGGAGGAAAAAAAAAATTAACAGGGTTCCCTTATGGAGAATTTCTAAATTTATGAAAGCACATGTGTAAGATTTTACATTTGTGTGAATCACTAATGCTATCTACAAAAATGTTTTAGCTTAAGCCTTAAGTTTAAGTCTATGTAGGTTGGAGAACCACAAGTCCTTGCCAGAATTTCGCTCAGCCATGATGACAGATGAATCTGCAATTAAGATTCAGTGTGTGTGTAGGTTTACTAAGAAGAAAACATTTTTAAATTTCAACATAGTTTTGAACCCTACTGGTAAATATTTAAATGAGAATATTAAATCTTTGTGATTCCAGAGGGGTTAGAGCCAAAAGGCCTCTCTCCACCCCACAAGAAGAGCAAAGCAAAGAAGCCAGAATGTTCAAAAGACTCTAGCGAGGGTAAGTCCTGTCCCTCCTTCCTTTAGAAAATTATGCCATGAAAAGAAAAATATATTTAATTTATAAATTATGTGTATAAACACACTCATGTTCAGATATTCCTAAGGGTTCAAATATCACAGAGAAATTATTTTATCCCTTTCTAATATGTTTGAAGATGAAGAATCAGATTCAAGTTTATTTTGTTAAGGTAAAACCCAAATTTTAAAAGTCCATTTTGTCAGTGTGATGTATTTTCCATGTCTGCAAAGCAAAAAACTGTAGGTAGTGCTTACCAGTTACATGTTCCAAAATTGTGTAAAAGTGAAGGTCAAGATTTGCATGTGATGACCAGCTTTGCAACTATTGGCTTATTGGGAAAAATGTTTTTCTGATAAATACATTCTGAGTCTTTCCAGATTCAGACTTCAACAACAGATGTTGGAAATGGTTCCTGTCTTTAGCATTCTCTTTCATTTTCTAGGATCCTACATACGTTTGCATTTTTGCATTGAATGGGCAGGTCCCACTGGACTCAGTTTTATGAAGAAATGACACTGTCTCTCTTTTACACACTAGTACAACATGCAATTCATTCAAATTTTCTTTTAAAATGTTGATGAGGTGTTCTTTTCATGTGAACCTCAAACCTAAGAGTAGTACAAACTTTTACACTTCATCTTAGCCCAAAGGCAGAGAAGCGATAGAGTAGTACAAATTTTTTAAAGGGAGCGTATTTACGCCTTGTCCTTCTTGCCTTGAGCCCCACCTCCTCCACTGGGAAATGAAGAGTGTAATAATACTGATGGTGTTGGGTTGGGTCTTGAGGGAAGAAGATGCCAAGACGGAAGCAGAAGTGCAGGATAAAGGTGAGAGAAATGGGCAATGGAGCAGGAGCAGCTGAAAGGGGAGAAGAAAACAAGGAGGCTTAGCTGGGAAGTGCCTCAGTCTGCAGTGCAGTCTGGAAGTCCAGAGGAGTCCTGCACTGGACGGGAATAGTTGGGCTCTAGGGTCTTGCTTTGCCATGCTCAGTCACTGGCTGCAGGTAGTTTGGGGAGAAAGTGGCCGGCCTCAGCAGGAACACGATGCCACAGGGGTCCTCAAAAGTGTGGCTGCTGGGCGCTGTCAGCTTACTTATCTCCTAGCAGCAGGTCTCACTTGAACTCTTGAGCTGCTCACGTGCAGGACTGCACAGTATCCCTATGAGTGCTGGGGCTTCCGGTGCTAAGTAATAATGCTGCTTTTTCACCTTTCTGGGAGTTTAGAATCAATCGAGAAGACAAAGCTGAAAGAAAGGTGGAAATCAAAGCATTAGCTTGATTACTAATGTGGTTAGGCCAGAGCATCTGGCTGCTCTGCCCCCAAACAGGCTTCCTAATCCTGGATTTCAGCTGTAAATGGAAAAGCTTTAATCACTGTCCCCTCACAGGCAAGTGCAGGAGTCCTCAGCTTCCTAGACCAAGGCTGCCCTGGTCAGCTTGTTATCGGACGAGCAGACCAGGAACACGCCTTTTCTGTAGGCAGGTGGGTCTGAGGGAGACACAAGATAGGACTGTTTCCTTCTCCCAGGCTTACTGTAAGTGAGGAGAGGTGTAGAAAGGCACAGAAGTAGATGTGATCCCTCCTCTAGACAAGGAGCGAAGGATGAACGTTTCCTACTGACAGTAAAGAACAGAAATAGCATGTGTACTGGCCTAGCACTGGCCTGGCCTTCTGTCAGTGATGGCTGTTATTATCCATATCATAATCATGGTCATGGTAGGGTATGCACTGCCCTAATTCAGTGAAATGTGCTTGAAAGTTTAAAATTGTTCAGAGAAGAACACTTAGAACCAGGGAAAAGGCCAGCTGCAATAATTCACCCAAGATGTTAAGCTTTGTTACTGCCTGGTGGGAGAGTAGCTGGGGCTTCCAAATCTCCTGTTGTAGTTCGGTCATTTTCTAGACCATCTCTTAAGGCCACACTTGGGTAAAGAGCTGGGGCAAAGCAACACTCACCTTTCCCCTAGAGACACTCTACCTCACCAAATGATTCCCATCACATCCATAACCTATGTCAAACGCTGTTTTCCAGAGCCTGAGCCTGTTGTCATTTCTGAGCCTCACATAATGGCTACTAAGCTGTAGCAGTTCTTCCACCTTTAATTAAAGAAGGGAATTCTTCCAAGTTACTCCTTCCAATGTGTGAAAACTTCATTTACTTCCTAAATCAGTTGCTTTGTTTAGGAACGTCATTCCCTAATCCCAATGACTCAATAATACAGCTTCACCTCCTGTCATTGTGTGGTCTAACAATCTGCTCTGAATCATAAAGACGAAAATGTGGTAACTGCATTTGCTATCAGGGACGTTCTGTCTGTGGTGAAATGTGAATGTGAGGCACTCTCCAGAAACATGGGAATTGTGCATTTGTTCCTAAGAGGGCTTCAAAGACAAATAAAAAAGTCAAAATGGCTGGGCAAGGAGTGAGAAAGGGAGCACCATCGGGCAGGCGGTGGTGGATGATTCCATGATGTGCTGTTGTGCTGAACCCCTCTCACCTTTAGTGGGGATGACACCAGGTTTGAGAGGCTGAGGAAGAGCCCCAGAATCACTGAAAGAGACATGGGGTTTTCCTGGGGACTTTCATACAGGAGAGAGAGCCTGGTGGCAGGAGCCTGGGCAGGAGGATCACAACCACTTATAAAAAACATACAGCGACAACCTTTACTTAACCCAAGACAAAGGGCCTCCATCCCTTGTACAACCTGAGTTCTACAGGATGGGCTGGGGGCTCAGATGTTCCCTGTAGATAAGAATCTCCAGGTTGCCACTCCTGGATTCTAGTTGAGACCTTCGAACCGCACGGAGGTGCATCCACCACATGGTTCATTCTCAGGATACGCTTAAGTGATTGCTATCAGTTGGTTTACCATACATATGGCACTTACTACTTATCAACGTTTCTATTTTGACAAAATAACCTATGTCCCTGAATTCGTGCGTTGTACTCTTGAATGTGTTCCATTTCCCATTATGGTACAAAGAGTTACAATCATTCTTTCCTAGTGGATATGCAAATGAAATCTGGTATCACTGGAAGAGGGGCAAGTTTTAATGCTGACCATTACTCTTCTCTCTAGATCTTCTTCCCAGCTTAGAGTTATCCATGTTTTTCTAGCTTGGTCATTTCATATTTTTTTAGAAAGAGAAGCTCCTGGTATTTTTATTTATAGATCACTCAGCTTAGTGCCCCAACAATGGGCCCTATCTCTCTTCTCTCCTTCTTTAGGATTCCCTGGCCCACTTCCCACCCTCACAGGCACTACTGATTTCCTCCTTTTACCTGATAACACACATTTTCAGAAAGGGTTACAGAAAACAAACTCACCTAGATTTTCCTGCATATATAGTCATAATAACTGTATTTAGATTCAGAAGAAAAATTTCAAGAACATATGGTCAAATTTTCTCATTCTACAGAATTTTTTAAAGTACAGACTGCAAATGCTTCGTTAACTTGCCCAAGTCCATGCAGTTGGTTAATGTCACAAACTCTTCTTCTTCTTTTTTTTTTTTTTCTAGAAAAAACACAGCTTCTGTTATCCTTTTCTCTTTCTCTTTCCTGGAAATTAGAACAAATTTTTTGAAGGAAGAAATATTGTCAACATTATAACCTTGAGTTAAGCATTATTACTTTAGTAAACATCTCGCTGAGATAGTGAACAGCAAAATTAAAACTCAAATAATTTCTAAATGTATTTATTTGCATTTTTATGTTGTGTACTTTTGAATATAGTGGTTTTATTATTTTCATTAAAATTTCATGAAACACTGTGTACTTTGGTTTCACACATTCAACACCATACCAATAATGAAATTATTAGTAATTTCAAACTACTAATGGATTGGCTGTCATCTGCTATAAATGATAATGCCGTCTGTGAACCAGCAAGGCATAGACAGAATTGTTTGGAAAAAAGTCTAGTTAATACCGGTTGCATTAATTCTAACTCCCCATAATTTAGATCTTTTTTTTTTCTTACAAAAAGTTGAAAGAATATTATTGCAGAAAACTTATCACCTTTAATAAAGCATACTTTTCTCACACTTCTTCCTTTGTCTTTCAGAAGTAAATGCTTTACAGGTTCCTTTAGTGAAAGTCTCTCAGGACTTATTTGCCTGAAAATGGTATTATTTTGCATTATTCTTTTAAGGCAGTATTCGTGGGTAAAAATTTCAGGTTGATGGTTATTTTCTTGCAACATTTTGAAGTTGTTTTCCTGTAGTTGTTAAGGAATATTTCAGTTTGTTTTTTGCTTCTTTTAAGCTGATCTGTTTTTCCTTTCTGTCTGCTTTGACAATCTACTCATTATCTTTTGTGTTCCGTAGTATCACTATGATGTGCCTAGGTATAGATTCATTTTTATGCATCCTTCTTAGAATTTGCTGTACTTCTCAGATCTGGGAATGGGCATCTTTCATTAGTTCCGAAAAACTCTCACATACCACTTCACCAAATATCACTTCAATCTATTACTTTCTATTCTTTCTTTCTCTGTTCTTCATGACTTTTAACCCATATCACATTTTTGTCCTCTGTGTCTCTTCTCTCTATGATGCCTTCCGGTTAATTTTTTTCAAGTCTGTCATTTAACTTGCTAATTTTCTATTCAACTTTATTTAATCTGATGTTTAACTCTTCACTGAATTTTTAATTATAGTTTTCTTTTTTGATATGTTTTATTTGGTTCCTTTTCAAATATACATGGACATTTTTTATTTAATTAACACATAAAATACCTTTAATAATCTGCATCATAAATTTTAATATCTCTAGTGTGTACAAGTCTACAAGTCTGATTCTGCAGTTTATTGACTCTGCAAACTTACGCACTTGGTTGTTTCCTTGTGTATTTTGCCTTTTTGATGATCATGTTCCTTGGATTTTTACTTATGGAAGCTTTTTTGATGTTGCTTTAAGAGCTCATTTATTTACACTTGGTTTTCTAAGATACCTGAAGATACCACCTTAGCAATACCTTAAAGTACATATTAGGCTTAGAGTTTTGTTTTTATTTTGTTGGCTAATGGTGCTTAAACCCATGTTAGTCCATGTATAGGATGAGGAAATCTCAACAGAGACCTTTTTCTTCCCTTTGTTTCCTCTGCGACAAATGCTAAAACTGACATAGGCAAATCTCCCACTATATTTATGACCCTAGCACGGGCCCCTCGAGGCCTCACACGTGTGGCTCCAAGCTCTAGCTATTGGTTCTCAAAGAGTGTTCTTGAATCTGCATCCATCAGCCTCACCTGGAAACTCACGCCTATAATCCCAGCACTTTGGGAGCCCAAGGCAGGTGGATCGCTTGAGGTCAGCAGTTCAAGACCATCCTGGCCAACATGGTGAAACCCTGTCTCTACTAAAAATACAAAAATTAGTTGGGCATGGTGGTACATGCCTGTAATCCCAGTTATTCAGGAGGCTGAGGCACAAGAATTGCTTGAACCCAGGAGGCAGAGGTTGCAGTGAGCTGAGATTGAGCCACTGCACTCCAGCCTGGGCAACAGAGCAAGACTCAGTCTAAAAAAAAAAAAATTCTAGGTTCACATCCCAGACCTACTGAATCAGAAACCTGAAGTGGGGTGCAGTAATCTGTGTTCTCAAAAGCGCTTCATCTGAAGATGCACGCTCAAACTTGAGAACTGTTGTTCTTGAGTCTAGGTTACCTGGGGTTGGCAGATGCCTCAAAGCAAATATTGATTTCAGTGCCTGCTTAGAACTCCTGATCCTGACACTTTTATCATTTCTGTTTCTAAGAATTTCCCTTACAAAAGCACCATCTCAGCCATGTATCCAAGAATTAGATAGATGCATACATATATATGTACATACATATAGATAACGCAAATACCTACACATCTATATATATGAACACACACATATAGGTATGTATATGTGTATACCTGTAAATGTATATATGTATACACATACCTTTATATGTGTGTGTGTACATATATAGATGTGTAGGTATATGCTATCTATTGTATGTATGTATATATACACATACATGTATGTGCATGTATGTATATACACGCATATATGTGTGTGCATATATATCTGTAGGTATGTGCTATCTATATGTATGTATATATGTATGTAGGCACATACATGTGTGTATATACGTAGGTATGTGCTATCTATATGCATGTATTTATGTATGTATGTACAAATATATGGGTGTGTATATATCTATAGGTATTTGCTATCTATATGTATGCATCTATTTACTTATCTAATCACACAGACATATATGTGTGTATATATACTATTCAACTTTACTGAACTTTACTATTCAACTTTCTAAATGTATGTGTAATTGAATATGCACACACGCATATAATGAATTATTTTATAATTATTTTATAAAACAAACACATATTTTCATTAAAAAAGAACTAAATGGACTGTATGCTGCTAAGTTCAGTAGCATGTTTCAAACAGTAATTTTCTCCATACCTAAGTCTCCAAAACCTTCAGTGGCTTTGGTTAACAAATATCACTTTCCATCATATTTTTACAGAAAGCACTAGCACTTTGACTCTCGTTCCACAATTGCCTTTACATAGAATATTCAATAAGCATACGTGGGATGCTCATTCCTCAGGAAACTGAACCCTTGCAATCCTAAATCAAGCAAACCTATATTGCACTTTAAAATATTAATGATGTCTTTTGTCAGATGAAATTATATGTGGAAACATTTTGGAAACTAGAAAGCACTATGTCAGTTTGAGGGATCTAATGATAATATTAAAGTTATTATTATTATTTTACTAAAATAAATTTTTCTGAATACATGAGCCATTTATGGAATGTAGCTTGTATTTCCTGAGAGGCAGAATTTTCTTTCTGCCCCATTATTTTCTATGCATATTAAAGTATCGTGTGACATGCTGTTTTGTGAGTGGCTGGACAGAAGGGACAGTCTATCTTTCAGAATGCCATGAAGCAGTTCATGCATTATATTCATAAGCATAATTTTAATTTAATTTTTTTGACAAGTGCAGTGAAGGGTAAAATCAGGCAGTCATAATTTTGACTTTACCATCATTCAAATGAGCTTAGTGATTGACCAGCTTTAAACAAAATAGCAGGATTCAGGAAAATCAGCTTTTCCCTGAAGAAAAGCTTTGTTTTATCCTCTAGACCTTAAAATATCAAGAATTTAAGCAAAATGTGTAAATTTCCATGGTCAAAAATCAGAATACAATAAATGCCTATACCACCATCTTGCTTCAATCATATTTTTCTTATATTCTGCTTGATTCCAGGCCATTCTGAACTATCCCCCACCACAAAGTAGTAGAAGGACCCAGTGGTCTATTTTCATTTGTACTGTTGCTCCCCACACATAATTACCCATTAAACAGACCACAGAGTTCTGTTTCAGAGTCAGCTCTAGGACTTTAAATGGGACTTAGAGAATGTGAGTATTAAGGCATTTTCCATTGTGAGAAGGGCTGAATCTACCAAGGCAGAGAAACCACAGGTTCTGTTTGACCGGGAATGATCCCAATTTATGCATATTGCCATTGGCATTTGTTAGCAATGTTCCCTTTCGCTCTTGGAGGTAACCCAACTTTGGTGATAATGTATATGGACCCTCACACCCACAGAGAAACAGTTCAGTATGAGCATGGACAGAACTCTCAATTGTTCATGTTCTGCTTCCTACTTGGGCAGTTTTTCTAACCTAAGACTCAGTTTCTTCGTACATTAAATGTACGGAAGGGAAACTGATCTTGCAGGACTACAGGGCAATTTAAATAAGATGATTTATGGAAAACACCAGGAACGTTGACTAGGCAGAAGAGCTGGTCAGTGAGTATATTGAATTTCAAACAAGAAGAGCTCCCTCCCACCAAAAACTCCCCTACCTTGCTTATTAATGCTTGAAATTCCTTTTAACATGAACAAAATACTTTTGCAAGCAGAGATATATTTTTAAATGCATTGCTTGCATCGCACATCTGGCTGGGTTTGTTTCTCTCCTCTTTCAGCACTCAAGTTAGGTTCACTCGGCACACTCTGCATGCCTCCCCACCCCAGCCCTCAGTTGCACCAATTCCAGTGCCAAAGGGACTTTCTTCCAGTCTGTCTTCATCTTCCTGATCTCTATTCCCCTTCTCCTCAAGTCCAGATTCCCAAGAACCTACAGGAGGTCCCCCACTTACAATGGTTTGATTTAGGATTTTTTGACTTGATGGTGTGAAAGCAGTAGGCATTCAGTAGAAATATTCCTTTGGATTTGAATTTTGATGTTCTCCTGGACTCTCGATATGATAGTCTCTCCTGATGCTGCTCAGTGAGCCGCAGCCCCCAGTCAGCCACACCATCACGATGGTAAACAACTGATACTGCACTCTAGAGTGGCCTGTGTTGTCAGCAGTTTTTGGATATTGTGTTTTGTGTTTTCACATTCCATCATGTCTACAAAATGCCCATCTTTGCAAGTTAGGTGTATTAAATGCATTTTTTGCTTACAGTATTTTCAACCTACAGTGGGTTTATCAGGACATAAGCCCATCTTAAGTCAAGAAGCATCAGCAGCCTATCTCCAATATTTACACAACCACACACCTCAATCATTTCTCAGTCTCTACTTACTGTCTCTAAAACTTTATGGAGGATACCAGGTTAGGTCAGGGGCAAGAGGAAAGAGGTGGTCTCTAGTTATCAGCCCTCAGTTCAGAGCTTGCCACTGAGACAGTCATTGTTTGGTCCTCATGGTCCCTTGAGATCTGTTGAATCTCAGCTATTTCTGTAAGATGCTGGGACCAAGAATCTCTCTTCTGAAGCTGGGCCTTATTCTTACTGCCCGTGGTCTTCTTTCCCTGATAAGTGTTTCTCAAAATATGGCCAATGGAACCCTGGGGGAGGTCCCCCAAAACCCTTCCAGCGATCCACAAGGTCAAAATTAGTTTTGCATGGAGCAGTGCTCCCAGAAGTCTCCACTCGCATAGAATTCAGTGTGCATGAGGTCCTCTATAGTTATGCAAAAGGATGCTACTGCAGAAACATCTACTGCATCCTTCCTCCAACCACATCGGCATAGCTGCCCACCATCCAGTTTCTCCAAGCACTCATTCCACATACTTTTATAATGCCTACCATTTGACAGTATAGATATTGTTCTAAGCCCTGAACACAATACAATATATAATATATGTATTTTATTAATCTATTATAAGCCCCTGCTTTCTTGGGGCTTATATTCTATATCTAAAATAACGTCCCTACTCTCTTGGGGCTTTTATTCTAGGGTATGTGGCATTGGGGGTTGGCAGATATAACATGAATACGGTGTATAATTATTTATCTATTGCTGCCTGAAAATTTATCCTAAAGCTTCAACCAATGATAAGCGCTTATTATCTCGGAGTTTCTGTGAGTCAGGAATTGGAGAGTTGCATATCTTGAGGTTCTGGGCCACCATATCTCATGCTAATGTGTGGCAGTTTAGGTCACGAAAGATGGCTTCTACCCTTTCTACCCTCTCGCATCACTTGCTCTGGGGTAAGGCAGCCGCCACGTCTGAGGACCCTCCAGCAGCTCGGCGGAGAGGTTCTCATGGTAAGTTCCTGAGGCCCCCTGCTGGCAGCCAGCACCAAGTTATAAGTCATGTGAGCGGACCATCTTGGAGTCAGATCCTCCAGTCCCAAGAAAGCCTCCAGGTGACTGCAGACCTAGCTGACATTGTGACAGCTTCATGGGAGACCTCATGCCAAGAGCCATGGAGAAAAATCAGGCAGGGCAGGAGCTGGGGAATGCCCAAGGGTGTATCAGTGTGGGAGTGAGTGTGTGTGTGTGTGGCGGGGGAAATTAGGAGACAGCTGGGTTGGGTTTTAAAATATGTTAGATCTCTCTGATTATTAAGTTTCTATTTGAGAAGAAATCTGACAAATATAAAGGGGTAAGCCAGGCAGCTCTCTGGGAAGAGAGTGCTCCAGTAGAGGAAACAGTAAGTGGGCCGGGTGCGGTGCCTCACGTCTGTAATTCCAGGCCCTTTGGGAGGCCGAGGCGGGCAGATCACTAGAGGTCAGGAGTTCGAGACTAAAAATACAAATATTAGCCAGGCATAGTGGCGCACGCCTGTAATTCCAGCTACTTCGAGGCTGAGGCAGGAGAATGGCTGGAACCCGGGTGGCGGAGGTTGCAGTGAGCCGAGATCGCGCCACTGCACTCCAGCCTGGGTGACATGAGTGACACTGTCTCAAAACAACAACAACAACAACAAAACAGTAAGTGCTAAAGCCCCAGTGATCAAGGCGTCTGACTTATCCTAATAAAAAGCAAGAAGGTCCCTGTGACAGCAGCAACAGAGAGCGAAGGGGAGGAGAGAAACTGGAGAGGTCATAGGGGCCAGTCCTGGAGAGGGGTGAGTGCCACACTTGCGTGTGCATGAAAATCACCAGAGGGTGTGTGTAACCCAGATTTCAGGGTCCCACCCCCAGTCTCTGAATCAGTAGGTTTGGGGATGGGGCAGAGAATCTGCACGTCCAATAATTTTCCAGGTGATGCTGATGCCCTGCAATGGAGATTATATCTTGAGAATCACTGCTTTGGGCGTTGTTGACCACTGTAAGAACTTTGGCTGCTTCTGTCAGTGAGATGTTAAGAGAGTATTTTAAGCAGAGATAGGACATGCTCTAGCTTACATTTTAAAAGGAACCTTCCGGTTACTGTGTTGAGGACAGACTGTGAGGGGCTAAGGGCAAAATCAGGAAAGAGTTTATTGGAGCAAGGGATACGAATGGCTTGACCCAAGTATCAGCGAAAGGCAAGAGTGAGAATTGGTCGCTTTTGGGCATATGTTAAAGGTAAAGCCAACAGAATCCGCAGACGTGTTGTATGTGGCATGTGAGAGAAAGAGAGGAGGCACGGATGAGTGTTTTCATTCTCTCCACAACTACTGAATCCAGAATAGAAGTCATACCCTGGTTATACTTAATTCAAACATTGCAGGAAAAATAGTTCTTCACTAGTCGTACAATCTGCTTGTCCATCTTGTCTTCTTGCTCTCCTCACCCCAGGAAGATCATAGTAGTGCACCCCAAGGCCAAAGTTCCTTTTTTACATTTTTAATTTTTTTGCTGTTGCGTTTTTAGAGACAGGGTCTCACTCTGTTGCTCAGGCTGGTCTTGAACTCCTGAACTCAAGTGACCCTCCAGCCTCAGCCTCCGAAAGTGCTGGGATTACAGGTGTGAGCCACCATGCCCAGCCCAAATTTCTAATTAAGCAAAAGCAAAACTTTCAGGCACAAAGAAAAATCTCCTAAGTATCAAAAAGAGTAAAAGCACAAAAATATTGACACAAACTGAGTAAAAAGATTATTTTATGTGATTTAGATAGTATGATTTCAATATGCTTCTCCCCATAAAAGGTGTTTTTTAGTGTTATCTTGTTGCTTTTCAACAAGAAACTTCCTAGTTAAGGAATGATCATGTAATTGCTGTAATTTATGACTGCCAAGCTCAAGAAGATAGTAAGAAAGATAGAAAGGAAGGAGATAAAGAAAGAAGGAAGAGAGAGAGGAAAGAGGTGGGGGAGAGGGAGAAAAGGGAAAATATAGTTGCAAGCTAATGGAAAGACCCCTGAACTAGGAATCAGACCCCTGAATTCTGTTTTCATCCCTTAGGTATACATATATTATATTCTTTACCTCATGTCTCTCAGGTCCATTTAGATATCAAATTCTGTAATTCTACAAACCAGAACATTGATTCTTTATGAGCTCTTTTCTTCGTGCTCAGTAAATATTTCCATCCTTCATTCAAAGCACAGAATCATGGTTTTTAATGGCCAAGTGGGCCTCTGAGAACATCTAGGGCAACACTCTCGTTTCACAGATGAGGAAACTTTCTTTTAAAACTCCTCTGAAATTGTCTAGAGGGCTCATGAAAGGTGATACTCAATTCACTATTTAAAAACTAAAGGAAAAAATCAGTTTTTCAGGCATAGACAGTGGATCTTTTTATAGTAATTTTAAAGGTACCTTTCTTTAAATGTTATAGATGTCTGTGAGTAATTTAGACTGTATGTTTAACCATTTGTCTATTATGATTTCCTAAAGTAAGGATGAAGAATGCATCAGTCAGATGCACTTGCCTTTGTTTTGTTGAAAACTGAGTCCTTGGGTTTATAGAACTAAAGCATTAGAGTGATTGTTTTCAATGTTGACACCGTGTCAATAGGACATTTGAGGACTTATAATATTAGATACTAATTTTTCAACAGAGAAAGGGTTTGTTTTGTCTTTAAGGAGCGGTATTGCTATTTGAACAATGTTGAATTTTCATGTTATGATTTTGTAGCTGTATTTCAAATTTTCAGTTTTCTAATGTAACAAAGTTGTGCTTTCCTACTATACCAGAGAGAGCCTTAAAACTGTCCACCTACACTAGAATTTCCTGGATTCACACCACACTCTCCTAATGCCTCACTCAAGCGTGCCTGTTCTCCCCTACCTCTTGTCGCTCTGGAGCCATCAGAGATAGTCTTAGGAAATGATTTCACCTCCAGGGATCACCATGCCTGAGGAGTGATATGCAGAAACCCAGGGTACTGTATTCTCCGTAGACAGAAAATGCTAGCAGAACCACTTGAATCATTTCTCAATTCTCCATCCTGAGAATTCCCCACTGGCTTCTAAGAATCTTTGCTGCTGGCAGAAGGAAAGTAGATACGGGGTTTGAGAGGAAAGGGGTAGAGGGAAGGGGAGACTGGCTCTAGAATGTGGGGCAAAAGTGGTATGTTTTGCTGAGTGCTTACTGAACAGTTGCAAACTGCCACCCTTGGGAGAACCTCTCATTCAGCCACTTATGGTGAATCCTAAAAGGCAGATGCTTGCACCTAGCCCAACCCTTCACCAAATCAGAAAGCCCCATGTTAACTAGATGCAATGCATCTTTGGAGCACCATTTCTTTTGCCTTTGTTTTTTATTCTAAACAATTTCAAACTTATAGCAAATTTGCAAGTACAGTAAAAAGAAGCTCTTTATCCTGAACCATTTGGGAATACGTTGCCAATCTAATGTCTTTATCCCCAAAAATTTCACTGAGCATTTTCTACAAACTTGGGCATTCTTCCTGCATGAGCACAATAAAACGATCAAAATTAGAACGGGAACATTGATATATCACTACTATCTAATTTTCAGATCTCATTTAAGTTTCACCAGTTTTCCAATGATGCTCTTTGTAGCAAAAAAAAAAAAAAAAAAAAAAAACCCTTTCAAACTCAAATTTCTCATTTCGCTGTCACATCTCTTTATTCTCCTCCAGCCTGGAACAGTTTCCCAACTTAAATTTGACTTTACTGCCCTTGACAGTTTTGAAGATTGCAGGTCCATCATCTATCTGGTCAAATATTTGCAGTTTGAGTTGGTCTGATGTTTTCTCGTGGCTGGATTCAAGTGACGCATCTTTGAAGAACTATCCCAGAAGTGATATTGCGTACTTCTCATGGCAGGCTTTGAAGGGCCCGTTATCTCAATTTGTTTCATTATTGACAATACTCACTCACTTTGATTACTTGATTAAGGTGGTGTCTCAGAGGCTCCTCAACTACACAGCTGCTTTTTCTTCTGTTTGTCATTGATGAGTACCCCTTGTGGGAAGGCACAATGAAACTAGGTAAATGGCCCATTCCTCAATAAACTTTCAATTTATTCATTTGGGTACTTATCTGTATCCTCGTGGACTCATCATTTCCCCTTCTATTCCATGGGTTATAATAATGCCCTAGCCTTGGTACCCACCAATTCTTCAAGGAGGTTTGGTTTCTTTTAGTGAAGAAGTGTATCTGGAAACTAAATCTGAGTATTAAGTGTGTGGATCACAATTTGAGATATATTATTTAAAATGGACTGATCAGATTATCTTGATGGTTCAATGTGGGGAACCAGCTCACAAGAGCAGTCAATCACGTCTTCCTGATGAATTCACCCAACTGCCAGAATGGTTTTCTTATAGACCTTCCATTATGGCTGTTGCCAAGAGAGCAAATTGTCCAACTTTGGTGAAGTTTTGCAGAGTACAGCCCAGTGAGGATGGGGAGAACATGGAAATCTGTTTGGTGTTTAGGGTTTCTAAAAGTGTTAGAAACTCTGTCCTTTTGTCAAATTTTGCTTGTCCATTATGTAACATCAAGTCAACTAATTAGCAAAGGGTTAATATTACATATGTAGGCATGCCCTTGAATTGTTTATGCACTTTTTTTTGTCCTCTTTTTGTTGCAAATGTTAAAATACACATGAGACAAAAGTCACATTTCTACACTGATGACGCGATGTGCTGTGAGTGTGGACAGTCATTTTGCTAATTCTCCTCATTGGTGGTTTCGTTAGATGGATGATTTCCCTGAATTAGCCATCATAATTGCCATCTGTTCCTGTGCATAGATACAGAGATCTAAAGGGTAGAGGTCAGGAAGAATTTTAATAAGGGCTGTGTGCTCAGTTGCCTCTGTTTGTCTCTCTAGAACATTCTCTAGACTGCTTTTTGCCTGAGACCCTCCCCTAAGGGGCTGCATTGACTGGACTCCCTCACCCTCAAGCTTTGGGTTGATTAACCAATATTTCTCAATTTTTTTTTTTTTCATGATTACACTCCCTAAGGAGGCTTTTTGGACATTCTTTTTCTAATTGTCTCTGCCTGACCATGAAATTTTAATACCATAAATATATTGCAGATCTCTTTATGAACTGTGTCTTTTGGAGGGCACAGACCATTATAACAGCCAAGGGTTTTTTGCTGGTTTTTTTTTTTTTCCTTTTTACCCTGCCAATGACAAATGTTCGCTCCCCATTGAGAAGGCATGCGCTAGACCAGTGGAAGTCATTTAAGGGAGATTGGAGAATGGGGGGAAAAGTATTAAGGACAAAAAGACATTTATTCTCTTTGACCCTTGCTGCCAGACAGAAATGACTTCACCCAAGGACCCAGCACTTGCAGGTGGCCTTCTCCACCTCCAGCTATTGCTTGGTTTCAGCTGACCCCTCCCTTTCTCTTCTCAGGCCTATGGGTGGTAACAGCTCCCATCCACTGCTAGTCTTGGACATCTTTACTTTCCTTGATTGATTCCCTTGACTCTGCCCACATCTTTTAAAATATCCCACATTAAACTTTTTACACCCCTTTGAATGTGTCCTGCTTCCTGCTGGGACCATGAGTAGTCTCTTCTAGTTGGAATCCATATCGCCTTCTGTGACCTAGTCTCCAAGTCAGGCAGTCTCATTTCAACTACTGTCTTTCCTTATGCTTTTCTTTTTCCTTTCTGGACTCTTACCTTTCTTTTATTCCTTACTCTGCAACAGTGTCTGCCCATTAAAATGCACCTTTGTGGTAGTGGTTTGGTTTTCTTTATCGCTCTTATGTTTTCCCTTCCTGTTGCATTTTCACTGGCATTGCATGGGATTTTTGTTTGGATACTAAGCCATGGCATCTTATACCCTTCCATGCTTGACATTTCTCTTTCTTAGCTTTCCAAGCACCCAAGTCTCCCTGACAGGCTCTTCAATACTTTCTTCCCACAAGTTAGTGATCTTAGCTGACAAGAGCAGACAATGGAAGGGATGTATAAAACTTGTTGGCTTAAAATAATACATTTATTTTGCTCACACATCTGCAAGCTTGGCAGGGCTCGGCAGGGATGGTTGTCTCTGCTCTACTCAGCACTGGCTGGGGTGGCTCAGAAATTGGGAGGCTGAATTATCCAAGGCTTCTCTTACTCACTTGTCTGAGCCCTGGGCTAAGAAGACTCAAACAACTGAAAGCTGGAACAACTGGAGCTCTTTGGGCATCTCTCTAGCTTGATGCGGTCTCTCCATGTAATCTACCAGCATGGGGGACTTAGGGCAGTCTTACTTGTTACACGTTGACTCAGAGCTCCCACATTGATTATGTCAGGAGAAAGAGCCTGTTATTCAGTGTTATTTTGACCACATTCTATTGGTTGAGGTTAACAAGCCCCCCCAGGATTAAGGGGAGAGAACTTAGACCCTACCTCTTAAAGGAGAATGTCAATGTCACATTGAATATTTTTTAAAAGCGGAATGAGATATGTATAGGTACAGTCATTTTTGGAAAATCAATCTGATCTGCTTCAGTATCATACACATAAGTACATAATATAATTTTTGAGACCTTGTGGAAGTCCTGTGGGGTTCAGAAGAAAATACTGGAAATAACTAATGAAAACAAGCAGAGATAGGAAGATGTGAGTAAGGGGGTCTTAATACCTACTTTGTATAATAATGGGGCTCAGGATTTCTGAGTGAGAAGATCAAGAGTAGGTACAGTCAAGGAAATAAGAACTCTGGATTCCAGTCTATGCAGATTGAGTCAAGCACATCTCTGATCTCTGTCAAATGAAGAATTAATCTTATGATTTTGATGTTCTCTCCCAAAACCCCTGGTTCTGTTACACCATCATCAACTCACTTTTCTGTTTCCTGTTTAAAGTCACTTTCCCTCAAAGTTTGCTGACTCCAAATTCTGTTGCTTTTGCTGAGAAGACAGTCACACTGCTGTCCACGCAGCTGCACTCAATCAAGTGTGAGCTTCAAGTCCTCAGTGGCACCATGCATTATTTCAAGAGTTATTCTTCCTTTGTGTATGAAAATTTGCATTATGAATGTGTGCCATCAGAGAAGTAATGGGAAATTGGGGATTGTGCTGTGGTCAAGTCAGAGGACGTGTGTGTGTGTGTGTGTGTGTGTGTGTGTGTGTGTGTGTGTAGCTATCACCATTCTTTTTCTCTAAAAGAGAGTTTTGATGGTAGATGAGGGCCTGGGACCACTAGATTCAAAAGTGGAGGATGTAAAAGAATTTGGAAATAGATTAAACACAATTCTAGAGTTGTCTATGAAGCTCTCTTTAAAAGGATCTTCATATGCAACAGCACACGTAGTAGGCACTTTCTGATGATGGTCACAACAGAGCTCAGAATGGCTGAAGCCCTGAAATGATGTGCACTGTATATGAAATTGAACACATCAGCCCATGAATGTTTTTAAATCTGTAATTTAAAAAACTCCCAAGGTGTTGCCAATGTGAAAATAAGCGAGAGCCACAAGCAACCTACCACATGGTTTGTAGATGCCAAGATTCTCTCAGATTCAAGGATAGAAAAGCCTTTTAAAACTGTTTTAAGCAAACTTGTATCTGAAAAGTCTATGTGATACTTAATTAGATAATTTACCAGTTGCATCAGAACTAGGTCTCTCTACCCATCTCTGTGCTCTGCCTCCCTCTTGGCTCTATTTCATACTCTCACCTCTCTGGGACAAAGGTGACCACTAACTGCTCTCCCATCAAACCCAGTGTAAGTGGCATACTTCTTTCTCAATAGCTCCCATGAAAGATCTGAAATTGTTTCATTGTCTCTGATTGGCTAGACTCTGATTGAGTGTCTACCTTTGAACCAATCGCTGTGGCCATGGACATGTAGTGCCCTGACTAGGTCTAGGACACATGGCAACTCTGGGACCGCGAGGTGCAGGGGTGGAGCAACGTAGTTAGCTATAGTTAAAACTATGGACCAAGTAGGAGCTGAGTGGTTCCCCAGAGGAAAACAGGGGAGGTATCAACAGGGAACATAGATGGTATGCCTTCTATTGTAGTTCATCGTCAGTAAATATTATGTGATCATTGAATTCTTGTGTCATGTTCTTTAAAGACAGACAATAAGAGTTAAGAGGACATAATATCATGGCTAACAATGTTGTTGTAAATTCGTTATCAATTCTTCTGTTTCCACTCTCGCTTTATTGTAAAAGATCAAAGGGAACTTTCAGGAAAACGTTAACACTACTTAAAAGCCCCATCTTGAAGACTGCAGGTGTGGAGAGAAGCTATAGTTAAAGTGGACCCAGCCAGGATAAATGTGAAGGATAGGCAAGAAGCATTGGTAGGTATAGGTGAATAGTGCAAGGGTATGGACTGAAAATCAGTGTGGTGGGAGAAGTGAGAAAACACCAGTGGAGGAAATAAAAGCAAAACAAAAGAGAGAATGACACCACTGTATGTTATTGCTGGGATTATCCATAGGAAGCAGACACGTGGAAAAGGATCCTGTGACTAAGAATAGGGCGTATAGGAAGTAAATAGTACTGTTAGCCTAAAAGAGAGTACATTGGAAAGCAATGTGGAATTCAACTTTTAAAATTTGCATGTTGGGCATGTTGGCATGTGCCTGTAATCCCAGCTACTCAGGAGGCCCAGGCAGGAGAATCGCTTGAACCCGAGAGACAGAGGTTGCAGTGAGCTGAGATCGTGCTGCTGCACTCCAGCCTGGGCAACAAGAGCAGAACTCCGTCTCAAAAAAAAACAAAAAACAAAACAACAACAACAAAATTGCATGTTTGCTTTTTAAAACGTTGTTCTGTGTCTCCAAGCTGTTTTGACAGTGGGTCAAAGGAATGCCAGTAGTACTGATTACGAGTGGCTTCATTTTAAATGGCAGCCCCAAGCAAAGGTGAAATTTGAACTTCTGTTTACATTTAGAAATTCTCTGGATTGTCTGGTAACCTTGTCTTTAGAAGGCTGATGTTTATATATTGGCAGCCACAGGGAATTATTTCCCTTTGGGTGTTCAATTGCTATCCAATTTCCTTATCTACTGCCCATTAAATTAGGAAATGTTGGGTGTCATCATCTGCCTCACTTTCCAATCACTTTACCAGCAATAGGCTTCAATAACTAGTGCCTTGCAGTGTTATTTTGCAAGCCATGGTTTCCTCAGGATGCATTTTAAAAAATAGATACCAGAAGTAATGTGAAGAGCCAGTTTATAGGTTTAAGACCTGATTTTGTGATTCAGACATAGTTCTTAGGAGGCTGAATCCTGAGGTTTTTCTTTTCAACTTACTCACTATACAGTGTGTTATATTTCCAAATACGAATCTTGGTAAGGACAGATTTGAAGCAGTCTAGTTCCATTGGCCACAAATGTTGATTATCGGTGAAACATGATGAAAACATCACATCTCTCATCTATCGAAAGGTGCCTTCAGTGGAGGTTATTGGAATACAAAGAGGATGTTTGTTGGAACTGGGAATAAAAAACAAATAAGGTTCTAAAACAAAAGGTAGCGATGATTGGACATTGAATGGTCAATGTCAAATGCCAGAAATTTAATTAAATTTTAATTGAAATATAATTCTGCATGAAATTTAATTATATGACAATGAGTATTTGCATACAGTAAGTTAGGAAAGTTTTCTAAAGTCAGTTGGAAAGGCACCATTCAGTGTGTCATAACAAAAAGGACAGAGGCTACAAGGCCAGTCAGATCTGGGTTTGAATCCTGGCTCTACCACTGACTGGCTCTAAGCCTCAGTTTTCTCATCTGTAAAACAGGAATAATAGTTCTTACTCTGCTTACTTGGCAAAGATTAAAAGTAAAATGTGTTACTAAAAAAACCATTCATAATGCCTGACATTTAAGAATATATTAGGCATTCAAAAATGGTAGCTATTATTACTATTATTATTATTATTATTATTATTATTATTATTATTATTTCTTCTGGGGAATAGATATCCATTGTCCCTCTTCTCTTCATAGAAAAAAAAAATCCAGAAAACAATGCCTTTTTGAGTAATCTGGTTGTAGAATTCAAACTGACTGTCCAACAAAATTATGTTTCAGGCTGGGAGAGAGTTTTGCTAGCTTCCTAGAAAAAGTATTGTCAGATTCCTTTTTTGTTGTTGTGTGTATTTTTTCCCTAAATTCTTTTTTTTTATATAACTTTTAGTTTTGTCTGTGTAGAAATATTCTGGGCCATCTCTCTGTTGCTATGCCTTCAGTAAGTCTGCAATTATTTTTTCAACAGGTGGCAGCCCAAAGAATCATAAGCCCTTATGAGCTAACAGTGAAGTTTCAGCCAAGAAAAGAAATTAAAAAAACAAAACAAAACAAAAAAACAGTTTCCTGAAAATTGTAACATACATAAGTTTGGAATGTACTTGTTTGTGTCTTTCTTTTTTAGTTTATAGAATACTTTGCTCTTTATGTTGAAAAACTGTCCATTATTACTGGCTGTTGGCCACTTTTTCATCTGTAGGGTAATAGGTTTATACTATAAAATTTCAACTCTGGTCAAAGCAGACAGCGTGTTATAAAAAAATATACTGAGCACAAATGCAGTCATAAAGTCTCATATTTATTTACCTCTCAAAGTGAAAGGGCTTATAGTATTTTAGGGAAGCAGCATTTTTTAAATACTAGGCACTCAGTAAATATTTGTGGGTGGCCAAGTGAATGAATATACGAATAAGCAAATGAACGATGGGAATTTACCATGACCGCAAATCATTTCTCTTAAGTGAAGTGTACTGTTTGTTTTCCTGTGTGTGTGTGTGTGTGGAGGGGGCAGTTAAATTGAGATAAATCTCATTGTTTAAAGAGTTCTTTAGGGACTACCAGAGTAGTGGACATGGTAATAAAACATTGTTCTCCAAAGCAGAATATTGTAGTTACAGTTACGGGAAGACTATTAACCCCTTTCTTTTTCTAGAATTGGCTGCCCTGTGTGTAATTTAGGTTTGGAAATCTTCCTTTTCCTGGGCAGAGAATCGGTCCCAGAATATCAGACCTGTGTTTATTGGAAAACAGCTCTATCTACCGCAGAGCAGTTTCTGTTGTCCTTATTAACAAAGATCTTTGGGAGGTGAAGGTCATTTCAGGCCAGTGCTAAACAGCAATGAATTTGTTAGGGTGTTTTCCGAATGCGAAAAGGAGATGGACATCAGAACCTGGACATGATTTTAAGGCAGTTGGACCAGGTTTAAACCTCGCATGATCAGTGGGAATTTGTGTACTTTATTTAATGGGAAGCCTCAACTGCATTATATAAAAAGTGAGGCAAGTGTAGCATACACCTTTCAGTATTGGGGGTGAGGATTACATGAGATAACACGTGGAAAGTATTTACCATAATGCATAATGACTACCACTATTATGATCTATTTCTATACTTCTGACATCAAATATGTGTTTTTTTCCCTTATACTAACCAATTCCCTAATTCTCCAGACACCAATTGGTTGTTCTACAATTTAAGTCAAGCCTTACACTATCTAGAGTGAGCATGAGATGGCACAGATTAAGGACTCAGTCCCACAAGACTTCCCCGACTTCAAGATACCCATGGCAAGTCCAGGCAACCTGTACTTCTGACAGACCAGCTACAAAGTCATAAAGTTGGGGGGTTCCCATGACTCTTTCTTGGTTTGATAATTTGCTGGAATGGGTCACAGAGCTCAGGGTAAACAATTTACTTACTACTACCAGTTAATTACAAAGGATGTTGGAAAGGTTGTAAATGAACAGCCAGATGAAGCAGTGCATAGGGTGAGATCTGGAAGGGTCCCGAGTGCGGGAGCTTCTGTCCCCGTGGAGTTGGGGCATGCCACTGTCCTAGCATGTCAGTGCATTCATCAACATGGCAGTTCTCCTACCCCTGTTGTTTAGGTTTTCTATGGAGGTTCCATGACATTGGCATGATTGATGAAATCATTGGCCATTGATGACTGACTCAGTCCCCAGCACTCTTCTCCTCTCCATAGGTCAGGAAATGGGGCAGAAAGCTCTAGCTCTCTAGTCACAAGGTTGGGGGCCCTGGCAATTAGCCCCACCCTGAAGCTATTGAGGGGCCCACAAAGAACCACCTTAGATTATTAAGCTTAAACTCAGGTATGATTAAAAGTGACTTATGAAACAAATGATGTTCCTGTCACTCAGGAAATTACAAGAGTTTTAGAAGCTCTGTGCCAGGTACCAGGATGAAGACTAAACATGTATTTCTTATTTATATCACAGTATCACACTAAAGCATAGGAAGTTCTCAATAAAATGAAAATAAATAACGGTCAACCCTACCTTTACATATTTTGATGCCAAGTGTCAAGAAGAATTATTTATGAAACTCTTCTCACATAAGTTTCCATTTCCTCCTTTGTACACATGAGAGGGCCTGATCAGGTCAGAAGAAATCACATTTCACACCAGTGGTTTTTTGAGCCAAAGGCACAGGGGTGTGGGGGTGTAGGGAGGCAGGTTGGGATGCTTTCTGCTGGCAGTGGTGTCTTGAAGAGCACAAGGCAGGGAAAATAGAGGATGGGTGGAAGAGGGCAGCTAGGGTAGAAGAAAAGTAAGTACAGAGGGGAGGCAGGGAGAAAGGGAGAAGGGAGAGTGGCATGGTGAAGAGCTTGACTTGCCAGAGTTAATTCTCTTTAGGCAATATTGGGGTTTCTTGGAAGGAAATCTCCCCTATTATGGACTTAGAAGATAAAAATCAGTTTTCATAAAAGAAGGAGTATTAGATGCACCAAGTTGGATCATGAAGAGATAAAATGTAAGAAAATTAAAAAGAGGATGCAAAAAGAAAAGGACAAAAATATATTAAAAATTAGTCCAACTCCTGCTGGGTTCTTCACACTCACAGCTGATTAGAAGGTGGGATAAATCTGTGTAACATATTTGTGGAGCCTGCTCAGCTCGAAGTCCTCATATACCTCCCCACCCCACCACCCACCTTCCCACACACACCCTACTTTTGGGGAGGCTGGCTCTGGGCTTTTTCTCACTGATTGTTGGCCAGAGACAGCACTCCCTTGCTATGGGGGCCTCTCTACAGAAGATACATGTCCTCATGAGATGGCAGCTGGCTTCCCTGAGAGCAAGGCACGGGGGAGAGTGACAGTATGTCCTGGCTGGAAGTGGCAGTCCTCTTATGGCCTAATCTCAAAAAGGACATAGCATCACTTTGGTTGTATTCTGTTAATTAGAACCGTGTCCCTAAACCCAGCATACATGCAAGAGGAGGGGACTTAAAATCCATCTCTCGAAGGGAGGAATCTCTAAGAATTTGTGGGCATATTTTTAAAACCACCGTTATCCCAAACAGCATTCTCTTTAGTTTCTTGTTTCAAGACTCCTACATCCCGACTATGTCTCTGTCTCTGCTTTTGGATTCTTTGAGACCTCTTTAAATATTAAATCCCACTTATTGACTTAAGTTCAAAAGTCCTTTCCAATACCATCTGAAGTCTTGGAATCAGTGAAAACATGTCAGACGCAGGCACTTTGCTGTCTTGCAGAAAGTAATGGCTGGTGGACAGGAGGCAGTTGGAGGTTATCCCAACAGAGGATCAAGTCAATTCCTACACTACAAGGGTAATCGCCCCGCAATGAGTTCAGGTGTGCGGTTTCCTAGGCTGAGTCATCTCCTGCTATTTCATCAGGTCTCCCTAAAACAGGGGTCAGTACACCTCTGTAAAGGACCAGATGGGAAATATTTTTGGCTTTGCGGGCCACATGTGGTCTCTGCCACATATTTTGTTCATTTTTATCACAACCCTTTGAACATATAAAAACCATTCTTAGCTGGCAGGCTGTACCGAGACAAGACTGCAGGATGTAGTTTGCAGACCCCTGCTCCAAAATAATCATAGAGAGGTGCTCGTCATGTCCTTGGAAATATTTCAGATATGCTTCTCCATACCACCCAGCCATGATAAGAGCCTCCTTTCCATATCTCTCACATTTCCTAAAAGATCCAATTTGTCTTACTTCAGACAAAGAGCTGGGAGTCCTTTTTTCAGGTTGGATACATTTTACATAGGATTTCTCTCATTCCTTCAGGGAGACAGAAACAGGTTCCAAAATTAAGTCACTAAAATGACTAATGTGATACTGTCAGAGAAGAATTATGAACCTGCAGGGTTACGGTCTCTCAGAAAACTCATATTGCGTTTCTATCCATCACGTGAATAACAATAACCTTCTCCAACAAGCAGAGTGAAAAATGTACGGACTGCCAGTAAGTATTCCTTACTGCTGGCTAAATGCTGGCACCACACAGGCTTTCTATGGCAATGGGAATTTGTGTCAGAGTTGGCATTTAATGTGGAAAATAATCCAGTCTCATATTTTGGCTTTTATGGCTTTGCTGTTTTCTAGAACATCAGCGTGCCTCGTGAATGACATTCAATTCTCCACAAACCAAAACAAAAGCCTTTTTTGTGCGTCTTTATCAGCAAGTGAAATCAAAATTCTTGGATGAGAATTCTCAAATCAAAAAAATCTAAGTTTTATTTTTACCAGGGCATTAGTAAGAGATGTATTACTTAGCCCATGAGTTGACAAAAGAAAATGTGTTAACATGTATGTGTGATTAATGAATTCATACTAGAAGAGGGAAAAACGGGGGGAAAAAAAAGCTGGAGGAAGAAACTAAAAGCTGTTCATCTTACTAATGTGTTGTAGCCCCAGAGAAGTAGTGCTGCTTTCTTATTTTACTCCCGTGCCCGAACATGTAGTGCTACAAAATTGCTGACTCGAGGTCCTACATGAAAACCGTGCAGACTTGAAAACTCTTGCAAGAGTGGGGAGTTCTATGAATAAACAAATTGTTTAAAGGGTCAGTGAATCAGGTATACACCTCGTTTTGTAATGATAAAAACAGACTCATGTCTGTTTAACCCTCTTAAGGTTTACCTCATAGGACTCATTATTAGTTGTAATTAAAACTGACCGAAAAGTCATAATTTAATTAGCGTTAATAGGACAGACTTTGAAGGGTCATATTTTATTTTGGATACATAATGTTTCTTCCTGCAATTATTTATTCTTGTAAAATATTCTGATTTAAAATTTATTGGCCAGTTGTTGAAGAAATTATTTACTTGCCATTTATTTGAATGGTTCAAGTAGTATATGCATATATTTAAGTATTTATCCTAATATTTTCATGTGATCGGGGAAACTTTTGCTCCAACTTGACATGTTTTTGATTGACATTGATGTCACAAGACAGCATTTGTTACAATACCATTATTTGGAGGTTTTCATAAGAAAACCTTATTACAGCGGAAATGTTATAAACTAAGGTCATTTAGACATTTCTAGAAGCAAAAGATCTGGGTTGCATAAAATAGGGAAATTGGGTTATCAAGTGTAAGATCATCTGACATTAGTAATGAGAACTGGGAGAACTAGAATAATTTATTCTTATAAGCAAACTGCTGAGAAGATAGAAAGACCTGAAAACCTTTCTCAAGCTGTTGCTGTAAGATTGTTCTCCTGCGGTCTTCCTTATAGATAGTGCTATATCATCCCTCCACCATCGGACTGTTTCTGTCTACTGCTGCCTGCTACCTCCACTGCCTCCTCATGGGGCTCTACCTGTTTAGAGAGGAAGGGGATCTGCATATTAAATAACTGACCCTAGAACCAATAAGGAGCTCTGCATATTAAATAACTGATCCCAGAACCAATGAGGGGCTCTGCATATTAAATGACTGACCTTAGAACCAATGAGATGGATGAGGCTAATGTCCATTAGACAGACCGATTCTCGTTTTCAATGAGTGCAGTCACTTGCAGAGATCTCTCTTTTCATAGATCACAAGGCTGCCTGATATACTTTTTACCAAACATATTTCTGTGGAGAAAAGGCATCTGGAATTCCTTTAAATTTATCCAAAAAAGGACATTTGATGAGGGCAAACTTCTACAAATTGACCGATTTGGCAGAAAGAGCAAAGAACATGCTACAGTACTCCTTGGTGAGGGATTCATGTGTCGTTTCATGCCTATAGCATTGTACATACTGGCAATGCATAATTGTCTGTGGCCTATTCTGCCACCAGGAGAGAGGAAACAGATGTTCCTATCTGTCTTTTGATGTGGCTTCTGATACTTACATTGATTTGTCTAAAGTAACATCAGCTACCCTAGAAAATTTTTTTCCTAGTCCTTGATTGGCTAATTGTTTCAGGTGACTATTAAGAATGTGGGCCAGGCACGGTGGCTCAGGCCTGTAATCCCAGTCCTTTGGGAGGCCAAGGTGGGCAGATCATGAGGTCAGGTGTTCGAGACCAGTCTGGCCAACATAGTGAAACCCTCTCTCTACTAAAAATACAAAAAATTAGCCGGGTGTGGTGGTGTGTGCCTGTGATCTCAGCTACTTGGGAGCTGAGGTAGGAGAATTGCATGAACCTGGGAGGCAGAGGTTGCAGTGAGCCGAGATCACGCCACTGCACTCTAGCCTGGACGACAGTGCAAGACTCCATTTCAAAAAAAAAAAAAAAAAGAACATGATTATCATCTCAAGATGATCCACTGTCAGGGGGTATTGCCCTGTTACAGGGAAAAGACAGAGACCATTGGGAAGTGAACAGACAGGAAAAAAAATCACATAGTATTTTATTTATTCAAAGTGAAGTAAGACCCCAGTAAGACTTTTTGGAATAGATCTAATGAAAAATCGAGGGTAAATTTGAATTCAACACCAGGAGGTCTTAGCACTCCCTGCTCCATACAGTAATTATAGAACTGTGGTTATAGGTAGGAAGACTAGATAATTAGAGTGTTATCAGTAGTCATGAGAGAAGTGACAGGTTCATTACTAAATAAAAGTAATTTACCCTAAATTGAAAATGACGGCTGATGCCTTCTAAAAGCACAGCTTGATGAGAAAGAAACTATGAGGATATTGGATATATGCAGGAGAAGAAGGAATGGCAATAGATCTGAAATCACAAAATATATGCAGAAAGGAGATGAGGGGGGTTAGAGTTCTCCTTTTGCTTAGGCTGGTCCCAAGGGCCCATAATAGGCTATATTCTTATTTATGACATAAAGAGAACAGATATTCGAAGCAACTGTCTCAGACCATCCGTCAAAATGAACAACCCAGACAAGATCACTAAAGGAAAAAATAAAAAGCTAACAGGGAGTATCAGGACGTAGCATAACTATATTAAAATTGACTGTTATATGCACATTTTATTTAAGAAAATCTTATACAAATTTTCTAGAATTTATTCTGAGGGATTTCTACCGTGCTGTTTTTTTTCTCTTCATCGATCTGACCTCACTTTTTGTTAAAAGATCTCTGTTGCATTTCTCATGGTCACCCTAAGCCAGAATGTCCCCCTTGTTCCCAGACTCCACAACATGCAGCTTTCCCAGGCTGTCAGCTGGGGTGGAATGCAGGGTGGCATCAAAGCATGGTGACTGACAGCTTGCCTTTAGCAGGCAAATGATGGAGGCTCAAATCGTACTTCTGCTCCCGGCTAGGTATGGGAGCTTTGGAGAATTGCTGAGACTAGAACAACATTTCTCCACCTGTAAAATAGAATATTCATGATACCTGTATTATTAAGTTGTTAAGAATGTCCTGGCCGGGCGCGGTGGCTCAAGCCTGTAATCCCAGCACTTTGGGAGGCCGAGACGGGCGGATCACGAGGTCAGGAGATCGAGACCATCCTGGCTAACACGGTGAAACCCCGTCTCTACTAAAAACTACAAAAA
>NC_045453.1:46169566-46184326 GCF_002776525.5 Piliocolobus tephrosceles | reverse complement strand
AACGAATGTTCTTCAGGATAATTCAGAGCTTTTACAGTAGAGGCCGACACCATTCCTCATTCTTCACACCTCCGTCCAACCACTCACCAAAGCCAGTCGATCCGATCTCTTGAATCTCTTTTCAGTCCATCCTGTTCCCTCCCTCCTCGCCTGCAGCCCCTTTATCTCAGGCTTCTGCTATCTCTTGTCTGGAGTATTTCAATCAATTTCAAGTGGGTCTTTCATACTGTTACATATTCCTACCCCACAAAACAGCCAGGTGAGAACCCACCCATGGCTCCCGACTGCCCCCGTAGACATGCCTCACTCCCAGCAAAGAGCACAAAGCCCTTTCTAATGTGACCACATTCTTCACCTGGCTTCAGTCCTTGCCCACTCTGTTTGTTGTCTGCTCCAGCCATACTAAATTACTGTGACTCCCCAAATGTACATGCTCCCTCTCACCTCTGGGGCTTGTTCCCCACCCAGTGGAACATTCCTCTCTCCTCAACTCATCCTACTCCATTTGCGTGAATATTTCCCACTTAGATCCATTGTGAAGCACCCGCCACCGGCACTCTTGCCCCACAGGCCCCTCCTAAGTCTTCGAAGATGCCAAGGCCTTTCTCACGTAATAAGTTCCTGGACGTGCTTTTCACTCCACCTGGAGCGCTCATCCTTCTCTTCCCCTTTCACCTCATTCATTCCTGATGATTAATTTTGTTTCACAAGTGCCTTAGGCTTCTCAGTTCAAATGCCACTTCCACAGGGAAGGCCTCTCCAGTACCCTCGTTTGTTAGAAGCCATCTTAGCAACCTACATTTCCCTTCATTAGCACTTATCATGATTGGGGATACTATATTTGTGTAATTATTTAGTTTAAAAATCTCTGAGAGCAGATCCCTCCAAGCACATGCTAAGACAAAGATTCAAGGGCCAGCAGGTGATCTGGGGAGTGATTCCCAGGAAGGGCCAGTAGGGAAGCGGTGAGGTGAGATAGAGAAGGGGAGGAAACAAAAACAGGTGCATGAACAAGTAGATTGTCCTGCAGGCAGCTGAGACTCAGTCCTGCAGGAGGACTCCGGGAAACAGTGTGAATATGCTCCGAGGAGTCCCACTCCAGGGGCATAGATGCCAGGGTAGGGGTATTAGTTCAGCCCCTCCTGTCCATCATTGGTTGAGGGCTGCTTCTGGGATATTAACGCCCCAGCACCTCAGTATTGGCAGGACAAGCATCCTGTTGAGACCAGAAAAAACCCTCAGGCTGCATGTTCAGGAGAAGAAGCCTCTGGTGCACACAGAAATCAGAGGTAAGTGCCAGGGACAATGGCCAGGGCTTTGACAGCTGCAGCTACAGTATCCATCTGTCCCACTGGAGTCAGCCCCACAGCCCTTTTCCCCACTAGTTATCACTACAGCAGCACGGTTCAACAGAAGTATGCCATGAGTTACAAATGCTTGTGTTGTTTTACATTTTTCAGAAGCCACGTTTAAAAAAAGGTGATATTAATTTTAATGCTACATTTTACTTAACCCAATAGATCAAAGTAGTATCATTTCAACATATAACCAATATGAAAATTGTTCCTTAGATATTTTACATTTTTTCACACTATATTCGAAATCTGACATGTATGTAACATTTACAGCACATCTCAATTTGGACGTGCCTCATGGTCCGTGGAGTGCCCATAGCCATGTGTGGCTAGTGGCTATCACAGTGGGCAGTTCAGCTTTAAAGGACAGAGTCTGGGAGAGACTGAGAGCTCAAAAAATGCACAGTGACAAAATTCTCAGCTGGGGCAGTGCCTACCCTGAGCAAATTTCACTGACCGCCCCCAGGACTGGAATTAGGTGCTTAACTTCAGAGCACCTGCTGCCCTCCCTGCTTCTTCCAGCACAATGTTAGCTGTACGTAGCTGGGGCTTGTGTTCACTCATCTGTCTCCCCAGCATCCTCCTGGAGCGGGTGGGGCTCCCAACTTGTTCATTCCTGTGTCTGCAGCACCTGATACAATGTCCAGAACAGAGGAAGCTTCCCCAAAGTTTTGCTCAATGATGAATCTATTTTAAAATAAGGTGATTAAATTATCATCTTTAGTGAAATTTTAGTGAAAAGGTAAATTCTATACGTTGATTTTATGAAAGGTCTATTTTTGTCTTACAAACACTAGTATAGCCATAAGGGATTATTCAACTCATGGCTACAGAGATTCAGAATTTGGACAATGAACAATACAGTAATAAAGTGGGCTGTTCATAGCCACATGTAATTAACAAAAATAAACTGCAGCATACTTTCTACTTTTACCTGATAATACTCTAGAGCCTAGACCAATTGTATTAGTCTGTTTTCATGCTGCTGATAAAGACATACCCGAAACTGGGAACAATAAAAAGGTTTAATTGGACTTACAGTTTCACATGGCTGGGGAGGCCTCAGATTCATGGCGGGAGGTGAAAGACTTCCTACATGGTGGTGGCAGGAGAAAACGAGGAAGAAGCAAAAGCAGAAACCCCTGATAAACCCATCAGATCTCATGAGACTTACTCACTATCATGAAAATAGCACGAGAAAGACCAGCCCCCCATGATTCAGTTACCTCCCTGGGTCCCTCCCACAACACATGGGAATTCTGGGAGATACAATTCAAGTTGAGATTTAGGTGGAGGCACAGCCAAACCATATCAACAATCATTCTCAAAGAGTGGGGCCACACTCATAGCAGCAGCATCACCCGGGAATTGATTGGAATTGCAGTGCTCAGGCCTTGTCCCTCTCCACTGAACCAGACCCAACTATTTGTGTTTTAAGAAGCCCTCCAAGGGCCTCTACTGCACAGTGAAGTTTGAGGACCAGTACTCCAGATAAAGTAATTTCCAAGTTACTCCTTTAGAAGGAAAGCAGGAGATCTTAGACAACAGCTTCCTGTGCCTAAAATTCCACACAAACAAAACATTTGGTCTATCTGCCTGAAGGTGTGTGGTTTCTCTACTTGCAAATTAATTTCATATGAAGTAAAGAGAATATGTTGAAATTTATTCTGGTTGGTACAATGTCAAATAGCTATTAGCAAAACATTTGGCTAAACAAAGCTATTACTGGAAATCTGTAATTTTTAAAGAGAGCTAAAATACACATAGACAGCCCTCTTGTTTTTATACTTGTCAGTCAGCTTTGGTGTGGTTGTTGAGTTTTATCATCTATGGGATCATATTGAGGGCAAGAGCACATTTTTGGAAAAAGTTTATACAAAATCATGGGAAACCCATATATTTCTTTCATCCTGAACTTCAAAATTCCAAATCAGCATCTTAAAAGTTTGATTCCTACTACTTAAAAGAGCATGTCTCAATACAGAAGGAACAAGTATTTTAAAGGAAGAAAGTGGTAAAAACACAGAATTGGTTTTTGCTTCCCATGATAATACGGGGCTGCGCACAACCTCAGATATATGTGTATTGAATTAGACCTTGGAGAGAAAATAAATTAGGCTATTCAGAGAGAAGGAGACTTTCCCTTTGGGAGTTGCCCCAGACAGACACTGGAACTCACACACATACATCTTCAGTCAGTGACTTCCCAAAGAGCCATTTGGGCAATGCCAAGTGGAGAATTGAAGCACTTACCCCTTTCATCCAGCAAAAATACTCAACATTCATTCATACCTACACATATGAAACAACATTTTTTTATTTTTCTCTGGATAATCATCTCTAGCCTCAGTTTCACTTTGTGCAGGCAGACACATCGCATGAAACCTTTCCATTCCTCTCCCTTCTGTCAACTCCTAGAGGGAACAGCTTTTGTCTCCTGAATAGCCTAATTTATTCTCTCTCTAGCATCTTGAACATTGTAGGTACTCAACAAACATTAATTGATGACAAAGCTATATAACAGCTTTTGAATTTATTCATGGGATGATTCTTCTATTTAAAGAACATCTTTATATACTTTCCATTCTTCAGCAAAAAAAGGCAAAGAAAAAAAAATGTTTCATCTTGCCAGTTCTGTATTTAACATCTGCACAGAGCACAGTGTGTGCCTGTTTTAAACAAATGTGTAGGCACACTGGTTATGTAGATTCAGGAATGTAAATGACAATACAGAGAAATGTAATTTTTAGAAGAAAATTTAACCTTAAGGCTTAATGAAAAAAAAAAAATGTAGTTACTGTTTTATCAGAGAGAGTGAGAAAGGGAGAAAACAAGGAAATCCTATTGTAATACTGTTATGCTAACCTCATTTTGGCCATGATTTTCCCGGTTATAGAGTGGACACCAGGTTATGTGCGTATCTGAGAACTGGCATAATTTATCATCAATTTGCAAGCATAGATCAACCAGTACAATAACTATGTCAGTATAAGTTGATTTCTAACTTCAGTTGTACCATGAAGTCATTGGAAGACTTTGGGAAAGTTACTTAATTCTCATTTGTTAGTTACTTTTAAAAAACAGCCACATGAATATATTACCTATTATTGTCATTCCTTAATAGTCATTGATTGTGTACAGGATGCTTTGTATCTCTGCAAGGTGCTGCAACTTCCCCAGGGAAGCCCGCATTCATGAATAGTGTTTATAAAGTACTTGGAAAGCCTTGGATTAAAAACTAACGGTATCAGAGTAAAAGTATTTGTATTAACATGCCATATGGGAGAACCATATATTATCTATTAAGAGGCTATGTGTGATTTTGAAAATAGCTCTCTGGTGCATTGCTTTGTGCTATTTTTATACCAAGATATGCCATGGCAAGTTTTGGTATGCCTGGGTCATACTTTCAATGTTGAAATGCTACAAAATTCAATCCTTCCACAGGTATTTGTTGAGCTCCTTATTGTGCACTTGTCTCTTTGCTTACCATTACACAAAACATATGGAAGGCCCAGTGGCACCTACAGTCTCATGCATTTCCTCTCTTTGAACACATCTTGTTAAACTGAAGTCCCCATTAACAGGCACACAGGCTTAAAAAGTTACAGGTTCAATTTTTCCTCTTCCTTCTACATGGACAATACTGTTTTGAGACACACTGATAGAGATAGGGCTGACACGATTGTCTTGTCTGTCCTAATGTTTGAAGACTAACCTGTGAGTCTTGCACCCCCTCTGTTAATGGGGCATGGATGCAGCACTGTTTGAGTTTATTTTGGGTAGAACTGGCAGCCAGGAGAGCACTGCCCAGCATTTCCCCAAACTGCCTACACCTGCTGCACCACCTTCCCAGAAGACTGTAAGTCATTAGTCTAGAGAACTATATTGAAACGAGTTCCATACAAAATCTGCCCGTGCCTGGGGAGGCGATTCCTTCTCTTAGCTAATTGCTCTAGTAAGGAGACAAGTGGCAATGGGTGTATTATCACAAGGTCCTGAGATTTTATGTCGGGGCCACCATCCTTGAAAAATTCTGTTCTAAATGACATGTGGAACCTCATGCTTCATAAGTAACTGAAAGATCCTGGAATAGAAGATAATTTACCTCTTTTTTTCCTGATTCATTTGTGAACTATCCAGGCAAGTCCAGGTAAGGCAAGAGCGTATTTCATTAACTGGAGAATAGTTATTGAACCCCTACTAGGTACTTAGGAAACATAGTTTAACAAAGCAGACAAAGATCCTTGCCTCGGTGGAGCTTACGTTCAGGGAGGGGCAGGAACACATAAACAGTGAACATGATACCTACCTAAATTAGAGGATATGATGTATTAGAAGATGATGGACAACTGAAGAACCAAAGAGAAAAAGTTGATTGGAATGAGAAGGATGGAGTGTGTGAGGGTGGGGAGATGATGCAATTTTAAATGGAAGGTTCAGCACAGATCTCATCGAAAGGGAACATTTAAGCAGTAACTTGAAGGGGCTAGAAAGAAAGCACTCCAGGTGGAGGGGTCAGGCAATGCAAAGGCCTGGGGAGAAGAGACCCCAGTATGCTGGAGGAACAGCACAGAGGCCAGCGTGGCTGCAGCGACTGAACCAGCAGGATACTAGGAAAGAATGAATGAAGGCAGAGAAACAATGCGCGTCTCCACCACACAGGGTCTTGCTGCTATCAGAGCATTCAAGCAGGGGAGTGGTATCAGCTGCCTCACACTTTAAAACAAACCAGCTTCTAGGCTGAGAAGAGGTGTTAAGAAAAGAACTGAAGCAGCAAAACATATCAGGAAGTCATTGCCACTACACTGGAGAAAGGGGATGGAGGATGGCCCCAGCTGGCACGGGCGAAAACAGAGGGATCCTAACTATTAATACTTGTGCTCCCCACATTTCACCATTTGATTTTTGGGAACCATTAGTTAAGATCAAAGACACATGAAATGTTTAAACGAATCCACAATTTAATGAAATTCAAGCAGAAGCTGAGATAGATACCATACTTCATCTGCATAGAGAACTGAAATATGATTCAAGGAAAAAAATAATCACGCTTTGGGGGAAAATGAAATTTCTCTCCTAATCCCTTGACATGTGTTTATGGAGCCCTTAACAGATAAGGCACTGTGCTGAGTGCCAGGACACCACAAAAAAAGGGACATCTCTCTGCAGAGGGCTTACGGCTTAGCTCTTGCAGGTGAGCAGAGGTCTTAGGAATCTGCAGGGCAAGAAAGAGAGACTCCAGGATTTGGCATGATCTGGACCCGTGTTTAAGTCTCAGCTCTGCCACGAACTGTGTGACTTCAAGGAAGTGACTTTGATCTCCCACAAGCTTGATTTCTTCATCTTCAAAAATGGAGATAAAGTCGAATAGGATGGTTGCGACTTTCATGGTTATGTGTGTGAGGTGTGTGAGCATGTAAAGGCCTGGTGCAAAGGAGACACCTATAGGAAGCAGCAGCTATGACTCCTGCTAGGTGGAGACTGTTCACTGCACACCTTTTTATCTGCACTAAAAGATGCACATGAGGCTTTTCATTAAAATAATGAGGCAGCCAATGCAGAAACTTTTCTAAGAGTAAGCTATTAAAATAGATCAATCAGCTAATGACATCTCCTGAACAAAATTTGTAAAGGTTTGGAACTAACCTTCCCTCCCTCCTTTCCTTCCTTCTTTCCTTTCTTCTTAAAGCCATTAAGCAGGGCTGAGAAAAGTAGGTTTAAAGTAGATTTGCATTGGAGGGAAGATGGTGGTGAGGGGGGCACAGAGTTTGGACAGGGTCAGAAGGGCTTCTCTGTCCCAGACCACTGTGAACTAAAGAGACACAACAACTGGATGCTGTATGATCCTAGATTGCTATTAGGATATTCTTGAAAATCGGAAAAACACAAACGTGATCTGTAGCTTAGATAACAGGAATGTCATCTATGTTAATCTTCTGATCTTGATGGTTGTATTGTGGCTATGAAAAAGAATGTCCTTGTTTGTAGAAAATATATACTAAAGTATTCAAGGCTGATGGGCATGATTAGGAAGTGATTATGTCTGCAACTTACTCTCAAATGGCCCAGGAAAAAAAGAGTTCTTGTCCTGTTCTTGCAACTTTCTGTTGCTTGAAATTATTTCAGAATAAAAATGCCTTTAGCATTAAACACAAAAGTTTAGAGTTGTAGCACTGCACTCACCTGATACGAGTGCCAGAGGGGTTGATTCTCAATGTCTGTGGTGTTCAATGTTAATTGAATTAATCCAGATGAGATGATCATTTCCCACATTTTTGCTGATTCATAATTTACGTATCTTACCCAGACAACAAATACTTACATTTGTAAGTAGGCAGTAGTAGGCCCTGACATCAGCTAAGACTGGGTTGAAACTGTCCCCTGCTGCCATCAATTGCTAGCTGTGGAATCTTAACACCCCTGTGTCTCAGTTGTCTCATCCATGAAATGCAGATAATAATACCTGCCTCATGCAGTTGTTATGAGAATGAAGCTTAATAACCTTTGCAAAGCATTTAGACACTGAGTGGAACATATGCAATATTCAGTAAGTGTTAGCTGGTATTAACTAATATTATGCTGTTGCTCACATAGCTCTATAGTTAAATAAAACATAAACATCATTATATTGATGGCAGTGAAGACCCTTTAAGAGCATTCCTCTGTTATGTCAGCTAATTGTACTTTTCAAATATGTACCTTCTAGAGAATTTTGAAACGTATGAGTTGAAAATATACATGGGGAAATACAAAATTAAAGACTGGATTTTTTTATAAGAGACAGCTAATTTTTTTTAAAGTTAACTCAAAGCCTTCCTGAGCTGAGAAAAATAAATATATTATGTGTATTAATCAGTTATTGCCATAATAATGCTGTGCAATAAATCACCCCAAAATGCAGTCCCCTACAACAAAAATTTTTATTCTCATGCTCACAGGGCTATAAGATAACTGTGGTCCAGCTGATGTAGGCTGGGCTCAGTGGGGTGGTTCTACTGCAAGCTGTGAGTTGCTTGGGTTCGGTTCCAGACAGTGACTTGGGTTCAAACTTGCTCTATGTATCTCTCATCCTCCTTAAGCCAGGAGCTACAGGGGCATCTTCTTGTCATGGCAAATGTCAGGAACACAAGAAACAAATCCTTTTATGCAGCACATGTAAATCCTTTGCTCACATTCTCTCCACTAGCATTTCATTAGCTAAATTAAGTCCCATGGTCAAGTCCAACAACAATGGCGTGGAAATATTTTTTGCTCACAACGGGAGGACACTGATATGTGTGTCTGTCTGTGCCCAGAAATCTATAGACCTTTAGAAGAAAAGACAACAGTATATCAGCAGGAAGTACATAGCGGATTGTTTCCCCCATATAGGGATGGATTTGTTCAGACTTATGTCTCCTTTATCTTCCTATCACCATGTAGAGTTCACAAAAGGAACTACAAATATCAGGATAGCAATCCGTGATCATGTGGTTGAGATTTTGCCCTTGCAAAACTCTCCCATGTAGAATTAAACATGGACGGCTTGCTTATCATAGTCATGTTGCAGCAGGAGCCTCTTATTTTATTTCTATAAAATTTCTGAAATGTTCTTGCAAACAGTACACACTCGATAATTATTAGTTGAAAGAGTAGGAGGCAGAGTACTAATATAGGAGAAATCAGAAGGACACAACCAGTAGAATTCTCACAGGTTTCTGTGCTTTTTCAGCATGGGAAAGTAAAGTGTTATATTGCACTCAACATGAATGCTATGGAAATTTATCATCTGAAGTAAATATGTGATCTTAAAGGAATATTAACTAAGAACATTTCGCTCCTATGTGACATTATTTAAGCTAACAAAATAGCCTCGCACTTCCCTGTATTTCTTCACCTTTATCGTAAGCCTTTTTAAATCCCTTCTAAAAACCTCAAGTTTACACATCCCTCTACTTAACTTTTTATTGTTTATGTGCTTCCTGTGACGATAGCTAGACAAACAAGGCTGATAAAAAGAAAGCTTGTCCTTATCAAAGACTAACGGGTAACTGTGTTAATGTGCCTTGCTTTTTCTACCAGTGGAAGCCCCCTATTTCACTAAGAACTCACCCATTTGCAGCATTTAAAATGGATGGAACGTTCTAAGCCAGCCAAAATGTCCTTCTAAAAGAATGAAATGAATGTTAATCTAATTGCCCAAGAATGCGTACGCTGGGCTTGGAAAATAAGCCTTCTACATTGGTTCCCCCTGCTGGATTTGAGGATGCACTGTCTTGGAAATTGATGAAAGCAATATAACTGGACCTTTTTATCTAAGGGCATGTTACTGGAATGGCAAATCCAGCATTCTTCTAGAAAGCATTCGCTCTGTGATAAACGTGCCAAGTGTTTCTTGAGTTTGCTTCCCAAGGGCAGAAATACTGCAAATAGAAAACTGTGCCACTGAGACTCAAAGTAGAAAACAAAAGCATGCCACTCAGATGTCTGTTCTAGCGAGGGGGGTGGCACACAAGGGAACTAAGGATAAAAACCCAGAAGCAGTAGACTAGGTAAACTGCCAGACTGGTTGTTACTATCAGAAACCTGGATTTCGGGGTCTGACCATAAATTTCCTTTTTATGCATTTACAACTATTAGAACCAATTCCTCACATTTCTGTAATTTAATTTCTGTTTTTCTTTCCCTTCTTATCTTCTTCTCTTCATAAGAAATCTCCCTACCTCTACTCTGTAGAAGATGTGGTAACCAGACTAATTTTAAAGGAAACTTGTAACCTGCAAACTTCAGGGCTATTGTGAAGTGTGTTAAAAGGTCTATCTGTTGACGGAGACAGAGAAGCTGGCAGATTTTTCCTGATTGACTCTGAATCCATTTGGTGGGAGGAAAGGGACAGATATTGGCTAAGTTTTTGGCACATGCTCCTGCACCAACTTGGCCTTGTTAAGGCAGCAAGAACAGCAGAAGTGACTATTTCCTCCCTAGAGCAAAGGCCAATGCTGTTTCCTTCATGGAGAACCAGAACAGGGAAAATGTCAGATAATCATGTGGTACTTGTAAATATGCCATTTAGGACACTGAATTTAAGTGGCATATAGAGCCACCCCAGGTTCTCGTATTATATTCAGGCCAGGTGTGGTGTCTTATGCCTATAATCCCAGCACTTTGGGAGGCTGATGTGGGAGGATTGCTTTAGGGCAGGAGTTCAAGACCAGCCTAGGCAACAAAGCAAAACCCCGTCTCTCCAAAAAAATAAAAAATTAGTCACGCTTGGTGGCATGTGCCTTGTAGACCCAGCTGCTCAGGAGGCTGAGGTGGGAGGATGGCTTGAGTCCAAGAGTTAAAGGTTGCAGTGAGCTGTGAACATGCCACTACACTCCAGCCTGGACAACACAGCAAGACTCTGTGTCTATAAAAAACAAAAGAAAACAAAAATTAGTTATATTATGTTCACCACCACAAATGACATAGGGCTAACCCAACACAGGGGATCCTGTACATATATTTATTGACTGCATTCTTCGCCAGCCTCAGAGTATAACTCTTTTTTCTTTTTTTATCCTTCTATTTTAAACTTTTTTTTTTTTCCCCATTTAGGTCAAATCTAAATGTTTCCCCATCTGAAACTTTCTTCAATAGGTCGTTTTTCAGAGCTGCAGGTGAAATGCTTCCCCACTGCTTCTGAGGCTCTTGCTTCAGCTCTGCTACTAGTGGCCTCCTCTTGGGAGGATTCTCTTGCCTCGGAATTAAGAGTTGATAGGAGGAGAAGATGGCGGGTCAAAGCATTCAAGCAAAACAACGTTAAGTGATTCAGACCTGCTCGTGGGTCAGGAATTTTTAAAGGGCTCAGCTGGATGTCTCTTCTGCTCCTTGTGACACTGACTGAGGTCACTGCTCAGCTGCATTTGATTGGCAGCTGGCTGGGTGGAAAGGTTCAAGAAGGCTTGGCTCTCAGGTCTGGCCCTTCATGCTCCCCACACATCTTTTCTCTCTCTCCGTGTGTCTCCCTCTATTTGGCAGGCCAGCCTCAGCCTCTTTACAGCATGGAGGCTGACTTCCCAGGGGTAGAAAGTAGAGACTGCCAGTTCTCGAAGGGTAGCTTGGAGGTCCCAGAATATCACTTCCATCATATTCCATGTCTAAAGAAGTTTCACAGCCAGTCAGGACTTAAAGAGAAGGAATGGGTTCCACTCCTTCAGAGACAAAGCATTTGTAGCTATCTGTAACCCACTTGAATATAGGTTGGTAACTTCTGCTTCTATTTTCTGTACTCCACTATATGTTTTATACTTTGTTCTTATGTCTTTGTATAAATTCATCATTTTTATTTGCTTCATTTTCCAAACCAAAAGCAATTGGGAGACCCTCCCAGCAATGACTTATAAAATCATGCCTATACTTAACTACTTAACCTTCAAAAGGTTTATTATTTCCACAGATAAATCCACAGATATAGTAGCTATTATAAGAAAAAAGAAAGTTTTAGAAAGTTGCTAATATACAGCCTTCATTGCACCTGACCAGTTATTTTTCATATAATTATATATGATAGCACAAATTCAACCAACATAATCTGTTTAAGACAAAATATTTTATAGCATAGGTATGTTAGACTGCCATATGCAAGTTAAGTGAAAATTGACCCTTTTTTGCAGCATATATCACACAGAGAAGTAAAGGGCAAGAAACTTAGCCAGACTTCCTTACACAGTGCATGTTACTTAAGTCAAGGGAGAAATGTGGACTGGAGTTGCAGTTTGTATTATATTTTGGGAAATGCCGAGCAAGGAGAGACTTGTTACCAGGACCACTGAGTGAATTTTGTGTACTGCAGCTAAACATTTCATCTAGCAAATCACGTGAGAAGGGATGAGTATAAATGCACCTATTTATGTAGGTAATTTTTCTGTTTCATGCCTCTGATTCATCTCTCTGCCTGGCTTTATGGGCAGTCATGCTACATTGCTTACAATTAATTTCAGTGCTGCATATTAGCCATAAAGAGATATTTCACAAATTGACCTGATGCATTTTTTTTTTCCTCTGTGGTTTTCTTGAAAGATGAGAATGGTCCAGAGGAAAAGCAAAGTGTGGAAGAAATGGAAGGACAGAGCCAAGACGCAGGTAGGCTCGGATTTCTTTTGAGAAGTCGCCTAGGCCTTATCTGCAGAGGTGAACAATAACTTCACTCAATGTTATTATCTGAAAATGCTTATACCTTTCACCAGATGAATTCCAGTGTTCACTCAGGTCTCCCTCAGGAAGCCACCATCTCCGATAACTATAAGTTGACTGTGCTTTCAAACACAGCGGTACATTTTCACATATCCTTCACCAATTCAATTTTCTGCCCTATAACAGTTTGCCTGGCAAAATTCTAGGAGGGACGGGCAGAAGTTGGAAGTGCCAAGCCAGAGCTTGGCTGAGTTAGGGTAAGCTCAAATTTGTACATTTAGCTTGAGGGAAAAAATGAAATAAAAACTGATTAAAGGAAATGAAGAAGAAGTTTGCCCTGTACAGCGAGTAGAATGTTCTTTAGTGTATTGCATTAAATTTTGAAGAGCTATGCTTCAGGTTATTTCTCTGCATATTGTAGGAGATGGTGCGACGGGCCGGACTACCCCACACACAGAGCTCTAAGTAAGATCTAAACCCTTCCTGACATCCCCGCTGTTCACTAAAGGACAGATGTGTCCATGGAAAGTTTATAGATTCCACACTGTAGATTATAAATTGAACATTTTTAAATAAAATAGCACTTAAGACTCAAAAGGGATTGAAGTCACCTGTGATTTATTATCTCTTCCTATCCATTTTCATACTCAGCCGTGCTCTCCTTTAAAAGAAAGATAGGCACAATCATTCACTTACCAACATAACCAACAAAAAAAATAAAAGTAAAAATCCCCGTGCCCTTTAGTTTCCCAGTCATTCTCCCAATTGTAATGAGGCCCATGAAGGGCCACTTTTGAAACAGTGAGCCCCACCGTTTGCCAAGCACATCCTAGGCCATATGCTGAACTCTTGGAATTAAACCAGGTAGTGTGATAAGTATTTTTCGCTGTAAAATTCGTGCATTAACCTTGGAGATGTTGCTAGGGGTCTGGAAGCTTTTATTATTAACCTAGAAGACGAATTGAAGAAGGCCAATCAGAGAAAGCACGGAAGCAAAGCAGCAAGGACTTTGTGTACCTGCACCTGGGTCGGCCGGCGTCCTTTGCTGCAACGTAGTCCTTGCAATGAAATGAATTTCTGATGCAGAAAACTGTTGTTACCCAACCCTCCCCCCACCAACCCACACATTATGCTCCATAGCAGATGAGTGAAAAGCTGTCACTGTTTTTATTGTTTGGGGCTGACAACTATTAGTCGACTAACTGCCGACAGCTGAGGCCATTCTGTGACTGTTGAGGTTACACGGGTTTTATTCACTCACTACTCTCTCCCAAACTTTTTTTTTTTTTTTTTTTTTGAGATGGAGTCTCGCTCTGTCACCCAGGCTGGAGTGCAGTGGTGCAATCTCGGCTCACTGCAGCCTCCACCTCCTGTGTTCAAGCGATTTTTGTGCCTCAGCCTCCCAAGTAGCTGGGACTACAGGCACCCACCACCATGCCCGGATAATTTTTTTATTTTTAGTAGAGACAGGGTTTCACCATGTTGGCCAGGCTGATCTTGAATTCCTGACCTCAAGTGATCTGCCCGCCTAAGCCTCCCAAAGTGCTGGGATGATGGGCGTGAGCCACCACACCCAGCCCCGAACTGTCCTTATTGACAAAGATTGTTTCCCATCCCTGTACATACATGCGCACACGCACACACACACACACGTATGCATGCACTCACATTTGCCTGTGTTTGATTTATTCATCCTTTTCCCTTTAACCAATTGAGAATAAGTAGTTTGTAGATTTGAGATCCTTTTGCCTGTGAGAAGGGAGTGGTAGAATGTCAGCCCTCTTCTCCAGCCCTTGAATCTGATAGCATTGTCACAACAATAGGGGCACTTCTCAATGTGAAGAAGAGTCCTAAATACATCACTGAGTGACTCACCTTGCTCCTCCAAGTGAGCTTGCCGGCTGGCACAGAGGCCAATGGCAGAGTCCACCTATAATCCTGGCCAGCGTCAACATACATTGTTACGTTCACACTGCTCATGTCATATCCTCCCTAATCAGAGTTCAGATAAATCGAAGATGTGGTTATGGGTCGTTAAAGCTCTTTTGACCTGCTGGTATTTTTCCAAAATAAAAGTATCTTATTTTCATTCAATATAATTTCCAGCTTCAGTTTTGATTATATAGCTCTGCAGGCCTCTTACACATCATGAAAAAACACAATCTTAAAACAGGGCAATCCAGCAGTTTTGACTGTTGTCATGACCAAATCAGATCAAAGTTGTAGATAATATTCTTCCATAAAACTT